>NW_004443939.1:8371068-8396673 GCF_000243295.1 Trichechus manatus latirostris
TTCGAACTGCTAATCTTTTGGTTAGCAGCTGAGCTCTTAACCACTGTGCCACAAGGGCTCCTTAGAAACCCTATAGGTCAGTACTACTGTGTCATATAGGGTCACTATGAGTTGTAATCGACTCAATAGCAACAAGCTTGGTTTTTTCGCTGTGAGATGATTTTTTTTTTAGGTGTCTCCAATGTGCAGCCAAGATAGAAAACTACTGCGTTAGAGTGACAAATAATGAGGAATGCCTGGGAGAGGAGCATTTCAAGCTGGAGAACAGAAAATACAAATGCCAAGGCCCTGAGATGGCCTGAGTGCAGTATGTTTGAGGAAGAAAGATAGGAGCCAGAGGCAGGAAATGAGGCCGGCGGGAGGCACGATCTGGGCCTTCCAGGTTTTGGTACGCAGTGGGGACCGTTGTGGGGGTTTAAGCAGAGGAGAGATATGACCTGCTTTAGTCTTTGAGATTAGGTGGATTCTTCTTTTCAATGAGGTCACTGTGTGGTGCAAACAGTTTATACTAGACTACTAGTCAAAAGGTTGGTGGTTCAAAGACACCCAGTGGCGCCACGGAAGAAAGCCCTGGAGATGTGCTTCTGTATAGATTACCAAAACCAAAACTCATTGCCGTCGAGTCGATTCCGACTCATAGGGACCCTATAGGACAGAGTAGACCTGCCCCACAGGGTTTCCAAGCAGCAGCTGGTGGATTCAAACTGCCAACCTTTTGGTTAGCTGCCACATTCTTAGCCACTGCACCACCAGGGCTTCCCTGTACAGACTGCAGCCAATAAAACCCTATGGAGCACAGTTCTATGCTGTAATACATGGCGTCACCACAAGTAGGAATCAACTCGATGGCAACAGGCTTTTTTTTTTTTTTATCGTTGTTGTTCTTTTTTGGTACATGAAGTGGTGAAAGTGCAAAACTAAATGGTTTCTCCTTGGGCCAACATTAGTGAAAGTGGAGACAGCAACTCTCCCATGACATCTCATTTCATCATCTCTCATGTTGTTTCCTCATAGAACACACAACAGTGACGTCACTCCTTGTCTGCTTCTAGTGTCTTCCTTTTTGGTGTGACCCAAATGAGCAGGGACTCCAACCTTTTCCGGGCACCCTCCTGGACCCACCACCTGACTAGGCCGTGGGGCCCTCCTTTCGGTTTCCACAGCGCCCTAGGCTGCCTTCTCTAACAGAACTCACCTCGGTGTATTATCATCTCATCTTTGCTTCCTGTCTTATCTCTGCCCATGCCCAAACTGTGGGCTAAAGGCAGGGACCATGATTTATTTGATTTTTTTGTCCTCACCCTCTAGCACACAGTCAGCATTTAATAAATATTTGTTGAATGAATGCTTTAGAAAATATTCTCAATGCAATGTTCCCTTGTTTAGACTATATAAGGCTTTTTCTTCCCAAAACACTTTGGTTGTTTGCAGTCAGTTAAAGAAAGAAAAAAAATCAAATAGATTAAATTTGAAATTCAACAAATGAATAGAGTTTGTATTAGTTTCAGTGTTGGGGTTCAGGTTAAGTCCCTTCCTGAAAGGGCCTGTGCCCTCTCCCTCAAGCTCCCAGAAGCCACCTGGAATCCTGGCCCTGAGGGAGACTAAAGCCAAAACATATGAAAAACATAGGTTCCAAGACACCACAAGAGCTCCCAAGAAGTCAAACACATGCAAACCCGAGACGGGGCTTTAAAGGGCCACTGAGATGAACTCCCTTTAAGAAGGAAAGCCAGATGCCTCCCCCACGAAAGAGCGTTCAGGATGACAGCGGGAGAGGTAGCAAGGAAGGCAATCTGAGCTTCACGAGTGATGCTTACCCACCGTTAACCCCAACAAACTGAAGATTCTTTTTGGTCCCATTACCTCCTGCACGGAAGCCATAGTCTTTCTTTTTCATTATGGATTTAAGGCTGGTCGACGGGGAGATCTCTAGGCAGACACAACATGACAGGTTAGAATGACCTTGGGGATGCCCCAGAATACAGCAAAACCGGAAATCTTGCTTTGAAAAGGTACAGGTTGAGGGTGTGTGAGGAGGCAGAGAGGGACAGGAAGTCAGATGATGTAAATCAAATATTTTGGGGCTTTTAGGAGACCCAGCTTTGTGTTCAGTGCTGGCAGAACTGTCCCTGTTAATAATGCCACTCGACGTGAAGTCCCTGGGTGGTGCAAATGGTTAACATCCTGAGTTGCTACCTGAAAGGTTGGAGGTTAAAATCCACCCAGAGGTGCCTTGGGAAAAGGGTATGGTGATCGACTACTGAAAAATCTACCATTGAAAACCCTATGGAGCACAGTTGTACTCTGACACACATGGGCCCGCTATGAGTCAGAGTTAACTCAGCAGCAACTGGTGTTGGCTGAGTGTGGATGACGGGGTGGAGCTGTTGGAGTACTCTCACAGAAGTGCCTTGTGGGGTGGGTGCTATTGTTGCCCCTATCTTATGGCTAGGAAATCTGAGGTTCAGACTTCCTCAGTGTCATATGGTCAGTAAATGGCAGGGCAGGAGTAGAACTTTGGTCTCTCACGCCTAGCCCAGCACCTCACTTCTACTGGAGGGCACTCCGTGCTCCCTCCTGGCTCACATGCAAGTTGACATTCGTGATGTGGGGGAGGCATGGCAGACAAGTGAGCAAGAGCACAAATCTCTTTTTGCTGTGCTCAAAAGTACGGGAAGCATCTCCCAACGGGCAAGACTAGAACTAGCACCGAATAATGAGAAAGCAGCCAACTTGTGATCTGAGGCAGGAAGCAGACTCACAAACTGCCCACTGAGGAAAGTGAAATATAGTTCCACTTTACTCAAGAGTGAAGAGTGTCTGATCTGTTACAAGAGGAAGTACTACTCAGCCAAAGGGCAGATTTCCACACGTGAGGATCACTCACTCACACATGCATGCACATACACACCCACATATGCATGCACACACACACGCACACACCACTCACAGGGAAAATCTCCAGTGAACTATTCCAGATCTTAATATAATGCTCCTCCAAAACCAGGCTAGAGAAAACCTCTACAGTGTAAGAACCGGAGAGGAACACAGAATGCGGGGGCCCGGGAAACAACGAGGCGAGGCCGGAGATGAGAGCCAGGGCCACATCACCTGGATGCAGCCTTTGTGGAAATGAGAAATAGCACCCTCTGGGTGGGCACGGTTCTGCAGGTGCACAGCTTGGCAAGAGACAGGGGGGCTGGGTTTTGGCTCCCATCTGCCCTCCTCGTCTGGCATCCCTGTGCTCTGTGCAATCTGTACAGCTGTTTGTGGTGGCCCTACACTCAGTCCCAGCCCAAGAGCAAGAACAAGAGTAGGCGTATTGAGCCTCCACTGTCACCTAGATCTGCTTTAATTCCACTAAGTTCTCAGAGGGGCCTAAATCTTTTTCAAAAACATATTCATGCCATTAAAAATATTTTTTCCCCTCTGACTTGGCCTGTAAGGGAGAAATGGTTCCCTGTCTGGGGCACCAGTATTTACCCTCTGGTGCAGAGGAGGAGGAGGGGGCCGGGGGCTCCGGAGGGGGAGCCTGGGCGGAGTACGCAGACAGCAGCAGGTTGAGAGAGCTCAGCAGCTGGCTCTGAATGCTGCTGAGCTTGGAGGCCGGCTGCTTGATGGCGCTGGCCAGCTCTGGGTACCCGTGCTCCAAGCAGTTCCACTGCTCTTGCAGGAGCTCCTGGATCTTCTTAACGTATTGCCCAATGGTGGCATCTGTGGGTGAGCCTGGTGGCCTTTCTGGGCGCTCCTTCCCTGGAAGCTTTGGACCGACCTTCTCCCTCCCTGCTTGGGGAGCCTTTCTGCTGCTGCTCCAAGGAGAGCCTTCTGCTTTGCCGGCCAGACCCTCGGCTCCTACCTGAGGGCCTCCCTCCTGCTCAGAACCTGCTTCTTCGATCTTGAGTTCGGTGGAAAGGCAGCTATGTAAAGAATAGGTAAGGACCATCTCGGGTCCCTGTGGCAGTGGCAGCTGGGGTGATAGTACAAGTTCTGCTGGGCTCTTATCCCCTTGTTTGTGGCTGCCTTGCCCCGGTAGGAGGCCATTCTCCTCTCCTCTGGCCTCCCAGCTTTCAGATTCTGTCATGTCCAGAAGGTTGACCCCAATGCTCTTGTCAAACGACTCCCTGGTCAAGAGTTCATGGAGAAGGTCAGTGTTCACCATGGCATCAGTCTGGCCCTGAGCATCTCTGGCATTATCTTGGCTAAGCTTTTCTTCTAGTTGGGCTACAGCGAACTCTAGCTCTTGAATCCTCTGCTCCCTGGCCTTTATTTCCTCTTCCTGCTGCTGGAGGGCAGCTCTGGCCTGGGCCAGCTCCTTACTCCTTCCAGACAACTCGCCCTCAAGGGCTGTAACCTGCTGCTTCAGGCTGGAGATACTACTGGGATCTACCCTGGCAAGGCCCAGGCTTTCCTCCGTCACCCTAATGCCAATACTTCTCACGTCAACCTCTATAGGTGGCGGGGGTGGGATCTCACTGATGTTGAGCTCAATTTCTTCTAGAGGGAGATCATTTTCAGGGATGGGTGATGGTAGAGGTGGGGGACTTGGTGTTGGGGAGCCAGGAGTGACCACCACCTCTGCTTCTCTGGTTTCACGATTGTCTTCTGCATCCTCTACAAGTGCATTCTGGGATGAGGAAGGAGGACCTGGGAAAGAGAGGTGATTTGGAGCCTCCTCTTTACCATCCAGAGGCTTGGCTGCCTCCTGGACCAGCTCTGGAATCCCCAGCACCAGGTCTTCAAACTCTCTGACTTTTGGTTGAGTTGATGCTTGTGGGCTGGAACTGTGAATATCTGCAAATCCTTCCACAGGCCCAAAGGTACCATCACAGACACTGCCTTCATCCTGAAGTGGAGGGAGGGTGGGAGGTGGAGTAAGAGCTGAGGGTAGGCTGGGCTCCTCAGAGGCCCTGTTTTGCAGCAGCGTGGCTGGCATGCTGGATGCTCTCAAAAGCTGGGGCCGTCCACTTCCAGAGAAGAGCTCAGCATCTTCAGGAGGAGCTGCCTCCAACTGCCTGGTGGCCTCGGCCAGCAGGGCTTTCCTATGGTAGCTCACCTCACCGCCGCTGGCTGAGGCTTGGGAGGAATCACTAAGTGGCAGTGCCTGGGCTTGCTCCTCTGTCCCGAGCGACACTTTCCTTGGCACCACTGGGGACCAGTTTGAGTGGGGAATTGCAGCATGGGGCCGAGCTCCACTGTCAGGAAGGCTGAAGTTTCGGGGCAAAGTGCTAAACTTGGCCTGCTTGGCCCGTCGGTGGATAGGAATCCTTTTGATGGTGTTTCCTTTTTCGATGTCATCCACATACTTCAGAAAGTCCAGGTCTAAATGAAAGCCATATGGGGTCTCCACGGAGTAAGGGTGGCTCTTGGGTGAGTCTTTCTCTTCATCTACCTGAGAGGGCTGGTCTTTGGCTGAGAGACATAAGACATGTGAAAAAGAAGCACAAAGTTAATAAGCACTGCAGGGTAGTGAAGCCTAATACCTTTGATTTTGACTTAGCACATCACGTGAGCCTTCTCTTAAACTGTACAGACTCTAAATTATGTTGAGATGCTGCTCACAGTCTTTTTGGCCCTGCTGGGAAACCATCTTACTAAATCAGTGTGTACTTAGCCAATGTCTGCAAGGAAAGAGGCAGAGGAAACAGTTTCCAGTTTGCAGTATGTCATCTCAGTTATACTGTGTAATCTGCCTGCAGATCAGCAAAACAAAATTGTCTCAGACTGTTTTTCCAGATTTGAGTCATGTAATTGCTGAACTGAAGTGGCCAGGAATTTGCCAAATCAGGGTACTAATCGGCAGTTATGGATACAGAAGATTTCACAGGTTGAGGTACACAATTATCTAAGCATTAAAAAAGAACTTTGCATTATTCAAATAGGTTTGAATAAATCTTGCTAAGGCTGGTGATATCAATGAACTATGCCTTCTACATTATTTAAGCTTCCTTAGATGTCTGAGCCTCCAGGTACATGAATATGAGAGAGAACTAGAACAAGGAATCATGCACAGCCCATGGTCTTTTCCACCTGAAAACTGCTTAGTGCTTACCAAACATGAATTCCTCTGTCAAAAACCATGGCAGGTAAGGAAATATCACATTTCTCAAAGACTGTAAAAAAGTTGGTGAGGGAACTGGGCCAATTAATGTCAAGAGGGACATGGGCATACATCCTGCAAGAGATATGGGGCTCATGACTTTTCAGGGCTGCCCAGACTATTTGGGGGACTTCTCGATGAGAAAGTTCTCCATTGTACCAAGGCACCATTGATCTTCTTACAGCATCCACCTATTGGCGCCAATAGAGCACGCTGACAACAAGTCAGTTCTTTGAATATATGAATCCACAGGGACTTGTCTCTGAGTAGCTTCTTCTTCAGGTTAAATAGTCTTTGTTCCTTCAGTGTTCCTCATGTGACAACTCTCATTACCTCTGACTTTCTGCTAAATGTGCTCCCAAAATGCAGTACTTAGGAGAGAACATTAGTGGAGAGCCCAGAGGTTAAGGATATGGACTCTGGAACCTGGTTTATGTCCCAGTTCTGCCAGTACTAGTTCTGAGACCTTGGGGAAATGACTTAGCCTCCCTGTGTTTCACCTTCTGTAAAATGGGAATAATCACAGGAATCTACCATTTAAGATTATTGTGAGGACTAATTAATACATATAAAGTACCTAGAACAATGCCTAGCAGATGATAAGCAGTCTATATGTGCTCAGTATTATTATTTATTATCTTTCTGAAGGCCAAAATGTAGAGAACTAAAGTCTCATGATGGAAACCAACTTCATTTGACTCAATGCCCTCCTTTGACAGAAAGGCTCAACAAAGTCTCTGTCAAGGAAAGTATTAGCCCAAAAGACAGAAAGGGCCACATAGACCAGAGACTGCATCATGCTGAGACCAGAAGAACTATGTGGTGCCCAGCTACCACCAATGACTGCCCTGACAGGGAACACCACAGAGAGTCCCTGATGGAGCAGGAAAAAGGTGGGGTGCAGAACTCAAATTCTAGTAAAAAGACCAGACTTAATGGTCTGACTGGAGGAATCCCAGAAAGCATAGCCTCCAGACTCTCTGTCACCCCAGAACTAAAACCATTCCAGAGTCCAACTCTTCAGACAAAGATTAGACTGGACTATAGGACAAAAAATGATAACTTGTTAAGAGTGTGCTTCTTAGCTCAAGTAGATACATGAGACTAAATGGGCAGCTCCTGTTCAGAGGTGAGATGAGAAGGCAGGGACGGTCAGAAGCTGGTTGAATGGACATGGGAAATCAGGGGTGGAAAGGAGGAGTGTGCTGTCACAGTACAGGGAGAGCAATTAGGGTCACACAACAACGTATGTATAAATTTTTGTATGAGAGACTAACTTGAATTGTAAACTTTCACTTAAACTACAACAATAAAATAAATAAATAACAAAGTCTTTGTGACTGATTGATGGCTTAGTAGATCGTGCAAAATTACAAAAGAGCAATAATTCAATTCACTTACTCAACCACTGTTTACTGAGCACCTACACGTCAGTTGCTAGGCTAGACTCTAAGGACACAGAGATAACATGGGTACAGCTACCACCCTCAAACAATTTATGGTCAAGTAGGAGAGACACCAACAAATACAATGCAGTATGATCAAGAGGGTAACATACAAGTACTTCTTCCCTGACTTATTATCCCACTTTCTCCAGAATTATTCTCTTGGACTTGGAAGTTACTTTTTGCTTTGGTAGGAAAGGGATGATGTCACACAAAGGACACAGGAGCTGAGCATTAAAAGAATAGATAGGAATTTTCCAGGTGAACAAGATGGTAGAAGACATTGTGGCAGTTTATCTCCAAGATGGCCACCATCAATTCCTACCCGTGCTATACAATCAAGCTAATCCCACATTGAGAGGTGGAGTCTGTATCTCCACCCCTTTAAATCTAGCCTGGCCTGTGGCGGCTTTGAACAAAGAATATGGCAGAAGTGATGTGGAGGGACTTCTAAGGCTAGGTCATAAGAAGTCATGTAGCCTCCACCTGGGTCTCTTGGAATGTATACTCTTGGGAAGCCAGCTGCCATGTAAGACGTCCAACTTCACTGAGACTGCCATGTTGTGAGGAAGCCCAAACTAGTCATGTAGAGAGGTTGTATGGAGAGAGGAAGAGAGATGATTAATCAACCCCCTGCTGTTCCAGCCATCCTAGTGCAGGTGCAGGCATGAGTTAAAAAGCTAAGGTGGCTCCAGCCTTAGTCATCATCCGACTTCAACTGCAGGAGGGACCACTCAGCTGAGCCTGTCAACCCCCAAATCTGTTGCCGTCAAGTCGATTCTGACTCACAGCGACCCTACAGAACAGAGTAGAACCACCCTGTAGGGTTTCCAAGGCTGTAATCTTTATGGTAACAGATTGTCACAACTTTCTCCAGCAGAGCGGCTGGTGGGTTCGCATCACCGACCTTTCAGCTAGCAACTGAGCGCTTAACCACTGAGTCACCATGGCTCCTTGTCAACCTCCAGTACTGGGTTAATAATAAATGATTATTTTAAGCCACTAAGTTTTGGGCTGGTTTGTTATGTGCAACAAATAACCAGAACAGGCATTCTCGATATATGTCAGAGAACATGCAATGGCATGGATGTATGAAATTGCACAGCATTTCAGGGTTCTGCAAATTCAGCTGATATGGCTGGAACTTAAAAGGTGGTAGAGAAGGGCAGGGAGTAGGGAAAGTAAACTTGGAAATGAAATCAAGAGCCAGATCACGGAGTAACTTCTATGCCATGCTAATAAGCTTAGACTTTACTCTCTAGGTAACGGGAATCTTGAAGAGTTTTAAGCAAGGGAGCGTGGCTTGGTCAAATGTATGATTTCAGAAAGAGCACTCTTGTAGAGGATTAGAGGAAGGACAAACCAGAAGCCCCAAGACTAGCTGGGAGACTGCTAGTAAATGTCTGTTGTTTTAAGTCATTAAATTGTGGGGTGGTTTGTTACACAGCAAAGCTAGCAGATACACAAGGGGACTGAAACTCAGAAGTTAAATGACTTGTAGAATCACACAGGTATGAAAGGAGGCTCTTTTACCATATTGTGTCTTTTATCTAGATCTCAAGTTCCTCATCTATATAAGAAGGGTAATAGCGAGAGAAGCTATACGCAACGAGGGAAAGCGACAGGTTAAAGAAAAGGTGCAAACAATAGCATGACCAAACCTGGGGACATTTTCCCTCAGGGTGATGACAGATTGGGGCTGAGCTCTTCTCACGTGCCTGCCTGATCTCTCCTTCTTGTAGCCATGTCACATGCTTGTCAGGTGACCCTCTATGCTTCAGCATGTGCAGTTATCACCAAAGAACTAAATGAAGCCAACAAGACACATGAAGGCTGAACTCACGAACATGGACCCAGTGGAGCCTACCAGCCATCGAGGCTAAGTAAAACCACAGGGCCTGTGGGCTGTTATGTCACAACTACAGCAGGGAGCAGAATGAGGCACTGGTGCTCATCCAAAGGATGGTCTCCGATGGGTTCCAGAGCTTCTGCAGCAGACACCTGGACTTCAGGTGGACAAGGGGTAAACACTCTTCCAGCACCCAAAAAACTCCAAATAAGCTCCCATTAACCCACATAATTTTTTACCATCCTGGTTCCCTCCTAAAAGGCACACTGGTCGTTTCAGTAAATGAGAGTCATTTCCTTTGTTCCTAGCTGAACGTTGGCTTTCCAACTTGCCCTCTGCTATACAACTAGGCCTACAGGTCTACCCAGCAGCCTCCTGGATTACAAGGTCAGGCCAAATCAGAGAGGAGACGTGTGTCTAAAGTTAAGTACAGAACAGATTTATGACCTAGAAGGCAAACAACTCTCCTAAAGGAGAAGCTGCATTATTTATCTTCTTATTGCCTCAATTCAGTTGAAATGCACTGATTTACCCAGCAGCCTCTGGGAGCTGGTCCAGAGAACAAATACAATAATAGCATCAAACAAAAAACAGCAGATGCAAAGGCAAAATCTTCCACAAGGGAGATGAGGGGAACCAAAGGAGTCTGTGAGATTGAGCAGCTATCCAGGATGACAGGTTTAATAGGGGCTTTACGAACCTAGTGCTCTGGGTTATGACACTCACACACTCACACACACACACTCACACACACATATGCACACACACACACACACACACACACACACGGTGAACCATCATGCTGCACTGCCTGTCACCTGCCACTCTGCGTCCCTTCTCTCCCTCCCAGCACATGAGGAATGCTGGGAGACCTCCACCCACATTAAGCTCTGCTCATGTTAATTCCACCTGGTGACAGGTATGCAGTAGCTAAAAATTCCAGGCATGGGGCCAGGGCAAGAAATTATTAGGTGGACTGTCTCTGCTCAAAATGAAGTTCAGATCCAATAAACCAACACATGGCCAAACTGGCTAGATTTGCATTCTGATTCTGTCATCTATTACCTGTGGGACCCTGGGAAAACTGTTTGATTTCCTTATTTGTAAATTAGAGATAATAATGTCTAACATATGGAGTTGTCATGATTATCAGCACTAATGCATGTAAAGAGCATGGCACATAGGAGGTGTTCACAAAGTGGTCTAAAGCCAGACCTGGGTTGGTTCTGAATGCAGTGAGGGAGGATTCCCTGAGGATATTCTTTGTCCCTAGAATATTTAACTTTCCAAAGGGAATGAGGATTAAAACAAACAAAAAATTCTGGAGAAACTGTGAAAATGAGTCAGGGCAGAAACAAGATACATGAGCCTCAGAGCTACCTGGAGGGTCTCCCTCAGAAAGCGTTAACAGACCACTCGACCTTTGGGAAGGACCTACAAACACAGCCACCAGTCTAAGAGTTACACCCAAACATGAGAAAGGTGGACTAGAACGGGACAAGGTAAGGAGGAAAGGGCTACAGTAATTATCCTGAGGGACAAAACGAAGTGTGGCAGGTGAGACAACCAATTGGAAGCATTTAAGGTGAAGAAGAAAAGTTCAAAAGCCTTTTGTTTACAAAAGAAATGGGAAAAACAGAAACTAGAGAGAAAATGGCCAAAAATAAACCTGGAAAGAAGGAGAATTAAATGAGTCTCTTCAAAAGGCCAAGACAGCGACAGGGACTTTTTCTTCTTCTGCCTTTATTATGTGAGAAAAGTGTGCCTGCAGGGAGGGGGACATTTTGGAGCCAGTTGTGGCCAATCCCATGAGGAGAGCAGCAGTGCTGAGGAGGCTGAGCAGGGACTGATGAGGCCGAGCAGGGATGACAGGCCCCCCGGGGCAGTAAGGGAATTAGTGGTGTTCTGTGGGACCACGTCCAGGACGCAATGAAAAGGCAGCTCCCTGGGGAGAACGGCAGACTCTTGAAATATACGGTAACTGCATTTGGAAAAAGGAAGAAGCAGGGCTTGGAGCTGATGCCTGGTCCCTAAATCCTGCCAGTGAAGGGCCATGTGATTCAAGGAGGATTACAGGTTCTCCTGTTTCCTGACTTTGGTGAGCTGGAAAAAGCATCATCTCATTGGAAGTCAGGAGATGGGGGCCTAGTCTATGACTTTCAGCATGATTCCTGGGGGATGGGAAGAGGGAACATTTATTGAGACATTCACTGTGCTGTTGTTGTTATTGTTATTAGGTGCTGAGGAGTCCATTCTGACTCACAGTGATCCCGTATGACAGAGTAGAACTGCCGTATAGGGTTTCCTAGGCTGTAATCTTTATGGAAGCAGATCACCTGGTCTTTTCTCCCTCGGAGCTGCTGGGTAGGTTTGAACTGCCAACCTTTTGGTTAGCAGCCGAGCGCTTAACGGTTGTGTCACCAGGGCTCTACTTATTCATTGTGCTGGAGAGTTATTACTCAACAATTTTACATACATTACCTCATTTAATCCTTTACCAATCCCATAAGTAGATATTAATACCTGTTTATAGATGAGGTATGGTAGACTGTTGGCACCGTCAGAACCTTTGTTTCTCCCCTCCCACACTGATTTGAGCTTAGCCTCTTGTCTTGCTTTTGGCTATTGGGTCAATAGCAAATGTAACATATGTAGAAACTTGAAAATTGCTTGCACACTGGGGTTTGTTACTCTTGCTACATTTGGAACTCCTCTGCCACCATGCGAACAAGCCCCCTTTGGCCTGCTGGATGATGACAGACACGTGGCCAAGTTATCAGCAATGCCCCAGGGTGACATGAGGTCAACCACCAGACTTGTGAGTATAGCCATTCTAAAACATCCAGCCCTCCACCCCAGCCACTCGGAAGACCACAGCTGACCCACACCGGAATAATGGCCTAGCCAACCCATTCCAGTGTGGCTCAATCCACAGAATCTTTTGAGAAATAGTAAATGTCTGTTGTTTTAAGTCATTAAATTGTGGGGTGGTTTGTTACACAGCAAAGCTAGCGGATACACAAGGGGACTGAGACTCAGAAGTTAACTGACTTGTAGAGTCACACAGGTATGAAAGGAGGCTCTTTTACCATATTGTGTCTTTTATCTAGATCTCAAGTTCCTCATCTATATAAGAAGGGTAATAGCTGTTTGGATAGGATGAGAAAGCACTCTGAAGACTATACAAATCCAATATAAGGCTATATTCTCATTCTCTACTGCCTTCTATTGTTTATATCTGAAATACTTGGTTTGGGCCTCCCAATACTTCCTATTTGAGGAATGTCTTCTTGTAGGCTTTCCCTATTTCCAGGATTTATGGTAACAATCTCTTTCCAACCTGAGTGCTCACTCTAAGACAGGGAATAAAAAGCAGTCTGCATACCATCTGTTTTCTCCATCTTAAAGAATGCTGACCGTTAGTCTCTCAGGCACTCTTCATGTGATGAGTCTGTGGGGTTGGTCTGAGAGTTCTGGAAGAAAAGATAGAGAAGTGGAGGAAGTCTCATCAGAGTTAGAATGAATATTGAGGAAACACAGCACCCAGTGAAGGGACACCCCTCCCTGCCTTTTTTCCAGGGGTGCTTATGAGCTCACAGCCCCTCACAGTGGGAGATTAAAAGCCTGTACACACTCCTAGTGGTAATTCTAGGTGTGTCGTCATGGAATGTTAGCCATAGCTGACACTAAAGGAAGCATTTGGTCCATCTCCCTCACTTGGCAGATGAGGAAACTGAGGCTCAGAAGTATTTTGTCCCAGGCCTCTCAACATATTAGTGAAAGAGCTGGAACCAGACAACCAGCACGGTGCTCTCTCCTTAGTATTGAGAGCTGAAATATACCTAGCCCCATCCTGGTAAGAGAATTACAATTCACTTTGTGAAAAGCTGGAATCAGAGTATCTATAAATGACTGGTGACATCCCAATCAAATATAAGACAAAGATAAGGTAATTGTAAGTACTGACAAGGAGACAGTACCTAGAGGCAATTTCTAAGCATGGGCAGAACAAGGGCAAGTTCATCCCGGGTGGCCAGAAGACATCAGTAACTAGTCAAGCAGAATATTGTCCTTACTGTGAATTAGTGTACCTTGAGGTCTGACCATAAATGCTCTCCCAAGGTTTTAATCCATTCCCGGGACTCTTTCTTATAATGGTAAACAAGCTAATTCCTGCCCCTATTACAATAAATCACCCAGGACATTGGCTTTTTATGATCGTAACTCCACATATATCTGAATAATGAATTAGCTGTGATACCCCAGCAGCGGAAACAGGGCTGTTTTAGGAATTCTGATGTGCTTGACAATAAACGTCGGAGCAGAAAATGGACCAGTGATGAGGGAAGGGGTGGGAGAAACTGGGAGTGAAAGAGAAGGATGAGGGGTAGCCTCCAACAACCTAGGATGAAAAAAGGGGAGCCGACCAGTAAACTAGAAAAGAGGTCTGGAAAACATTAGGCCTGCCAAATAAGAGAGAAAGCAGAACATTTGCCAAACAGAAACTTTAGTATAACCTCTTGCTGTGAGCACCGAGACTCTCTCCAAAGTGGTTGTCCTGCCTCCTGACTTGGCTTCTCCAAATCATTTTCTCTATGCAGTTCTCATTGAACTCTGGACGGCAGGCAGGGTTTCTATCAGCAGAGAACTCCTTGCAGAAGCAATACCAATATAAGCATTTCCATCATCTCTGAGGCAGCTTCAACCCACCCACCCGCTACCATCAAGTCGATTCTGACTTATAGCGACCCCATAGGGTTTCCAAGGCCATAAATCTCTACGGAAGCAGACTGCCACATCTTTCTCCCACAGAGCCACTGGTGGTTTCCGACCACTGACCATTCGTTTAGCAGTTAACTGCTTTAACTGCTGCGCCACCAGGGCTCCAGCTTCAACCTAGCAAAGGCATAAACCAAAAAACCAAACCCGTTGCCATTGAGCTGATTCCAACTCATGGCAACCCCTATGTGTTACAGAGTAGAACTGCTCCATAGGGTTTTCTTGGCTGGAATCTTTATGGAAGCAGATCACCAGGCCTTTCTTCTGTGGCACCATTGAGTAGGTTCGAACCACCAACCTTTTGGTTAGTACTAAGTGCAAACAGCTTGCACCACCCAGGGACCTGGTGCAAAGGCACAGAGAGAAGGAGAAGCATCCTGTGTTCCAATCAGTAAGTACCTGAGTTTGGTGGAAGTCCAGAGATGGAGGAGAGGAGAAGTTAGGGACAAGGAGGGAGAGAGTGCGGATGGTCTAGGGGGCTGAATGCGGCCCCTAAGGAGGCAGACAGTGGAGAAGCACAGAGGTTCTAACCTGGGGCGAGGGAGGGTGGCCCTTGATCAAAGCAGTGCTGTAAAGAGAAGTTTCCTAGGCTGAGGACCTTGCGGTGGATCTCAGCGCTGATGGTGCAGGTCTGCAGTGTGCGGGCGGAGAGTCTCCCAAGCACTGGTGGGCAGGAGAGGCCGTCAGAGATGGACTTCTGCTCAGCAGCGTCAAGGTGAAGCCTGGAGGAAAAAAGGCAGTGAGAGCGCAGCTGCAGGAGCAGTTCTTCCTTCCTTCCCAATACGTTAGCTGTTGGCAGCTCTAAAGTCAAAAGTCAGTTTGGAAGCACCTTTGAGTTGTGTTTCAATACAAAAGGGGTGAGTTTTACAACTGCCTCCTGTGCTGCCTTATAAACTGCCGACAGGGGTGTCGGTGTCATAAGTCTTAGCGCTGAAGGCTCCTGGCCCTTCTTGCCCTGGTTCCCGGGCCTTCCACTGTGAGCACCATTCCTCCTTCCTGTGGCCGCTGTCCTCAGACCCTAAGCTTGGTCCCTCGGTCTGTCTCTCCATCACCACAGCCTTCTCCTCTCCCTCTGTCCCCCCATAACATTACTGAGCAAAAGGTGGAGCTCAGGGTACTTGACATATGAAAACATCTCATTTAATCCTCACAATAACCCAAAGAGGATTACTGTTGCCTCTGTTTTCCAGATAGGGAGACTGAGGCTGAGAAAGTTTACAAGCCGGGTCAAGGTCACGTAACAAGCAAGTGTTGAGTTTGCTTTCAGATCTGGCTGACTCCAAGCCTGCATTCTAACTGAGAAAGAGTACAGAATAATGGCTCGGAACGTGGATTGTGGAGCAGCATGCATGGGTTCAAATCACAGTTCTTCCACTTACTGTTGTTATGACCTTGGGGAAAGTAGTTAACCTCACTGTGCCTCAATTCACTCATCTGTAAAATGGAGATCATGGTGATAGTAAGAACAGCATTTAGTTTATAGGGTCCTTGAGGTGATAAGTGAATATAACACACATAACGCACCTAAACAATCTCTAACACTAAGCATTAGCTGGTACTGTGGTTATTCACACCGTATCTCTTGCTCTTATTCTCTGGTCCGTCTTCTTGACATTTCTTCCTCTGATTGGCCTCCAGCTTCCCTGGCCTATTTGATTCCTTCCCCTACCCCACACTGTTCTCACATCCTTCAAGACCCAGTTTATCCTCCCATCCTAAGAAGTGTTATTTGAAACCAGAGTGCAATTACTATTCAAAAAATCACTTAGTTCTACTCAGCTCAGCATTTAATTAAGCTCTAATTGCTTTATGCATGCCGTTTAATTATTAATTATCTATCATGCATGTTTTTTTTGTCTCTCCAGTTAAACTCAAGTTCCTGGAGAGGATTCACATCTTAAAATGTGCATGGGGGATATTTCTTCCACAGTGTTGGGAAGGGAAGTAATTTGTAAGTATTTGTCCACCCCTACAAGTGAGCTCTGGTGGTGCAGTGGTTAAGAGCTACGGCTGCTAAACAAATGGTCAGCAGTTCAGACCCACCAGCTGCTCCTTGGAAACCCTATGGGGCAGTTCTACTCTGTCCTATAGGGTCGTCATGAGTTGGAATTGACTCATGGCAATGAGTTTGGTTTGGTTTATAAGTGAGTTCAGTTCACTGATGCTGTGACTGACTCTCTAGCTCTCTTTGTGATGATAAATGTTCCTGCTCTGGTACTTCTCTGTTTCTCCCACAAACGACATGAAAAGTCTTCTGGGCATAGAGAAGGGAAACTGCTCTCTTGTAAACCCTCCTGAGATCTGCTTCACCAAAGCTGACCCCCAAGCAGCAAGTCTTCTCCCAAGGAAGAAGAGGCCACTGGCTGGGCGTCTTGGTTGCACAAACTCACATCATCATCTTGGAGAGGTCGGTCACACTGCCTTCGTCTAGAATTAGGAATTTATCCCTCTGCATATCAGATCACACAGCTTTAAATAATTACTCAGCACACACTAGGTCAAATTTCATTAAAAAGAACTCTGTTTAAGAACTCTAATACTTCTCTTAGGCTTGGGTTTTACTATAATTAATCATTCCAAGGCCACAGAACCTGGAAATTAAATGGAGCTGTCACCGTGACTCTCTGAAGGGCCTGGAACACAGGAAGGGAAGGAGGGGACTGTCATGCACACATCACACCACTCCCAGTTCTCCTCTCCTCGCCCCCATGCCTTCTCCACTATTCCCCATGGTTCTGAGGATTTTCTTCAGTGGGTGGATGTTTGATGTGGTAAAACCCATTGCCGTCAAGTGGATTATGACTCACAGTGACCCTTAGGACAGAGAAGAACAGCCCCAAGGGTTTTCAAGGCTATAATCTTTACGAAAGCAGACTGCCACATCTGTCTCCCACAGAGCGGCTGGTGGGTTCGAATCGCCAACCTTTCAGTTAGCAGCTGACAGTTTAACCACTATGCCACCAGGGCTCCTTTTGATGCAGTTAGGTGAGTGGAATCCAAGAGTAATTGCCACATCAACACATACTACTCTGTTCACAATACAACAGAATATAAAAATAGCTTTGTTGGACAGAACACCCATATAAAAATGGAATTTCACAATTCTCTGAAGGATTTAAAACTTTAAAATAATGTAACTTATTGTGCATTCTGTTAAGATGGACGCCCAGTATTCAGAACCTTTTAATACCTGGTGTTGTTATATAACTTTTCATATGTTTATATCCTATTCCAGGGTCAAGGATCCCCAATTAGGTCTCAACTACTCTCATTAGTTCATCATATTCTAAATGTTTGAATATATATAGCTCTGTCTCTCTCTAGTTCATCTCTCCTACTGAACTGCAAGCCCGTGAAGGTCAGAATTCCTGCAGGACTCATTCCTATGCCCACCCCGTCCCCCGCCTCCGTGTCCTAACTCAGTACATGGCTCTTAAATGAACAAAAGAAGTAGCAAAATGATCTGTCTTCAAATGGAACTCATGGAAAGAAATTAACAGGTACCAAGCACTTAATCTGTGAGTCAGGTACTGTGTGTAATTTCTCATTTCATCCTCACACCAACAATCCTGGGAAATAAGTCTCTTCTCCAAGTTACAAATGAGGAAACAAAGGCACGAAGAGGCTATATGCCCAGTCTAAAGCGACCCAGTTAATAAAGGACAGGACAGTTTGTGTGACTCCATCACCCTACATGGTCTCGCAAAGCCGATGGGGAAGTGAGAAGTTGGACACCAGGGCTGCCTGTTCAAAATCCACCAAAGAGTCAGTGCCTGGCAGGCGACAAGGACGGTCCATGTATAACTACCAGGCTGTGTTAGAAATGGCTCCAGCAGGGTCCACCCCGGTGCCCACGAGCACAGATTCCACAAGCATATACCCACACCTTCCCTCTCTTCACATTTACTCCCTTGTAATGTCATTTTCAAACAATCTCATTTCTACCCTCAGATCCAGTATAAAGAAACCTTCCCTTACTTAGTACTAAAACTGAAACCTGGTGCTGTACTCTCTATTCTGCAATAATAAAAATGCTGTGTTTCATCCCAGAATAGGCTGCATGCCAAAATAAATAGCACCTTGGATTTCCTTGAAAAGAAAGCTTGGCTCAAAGCATAACCTCATTGCCACGAGAATTCTTCGAGAATTCAGCCTTACAAAGTCAAATATCTGACAAGGCGGTACAGCGAACAGCAATCCTGTCGATCCCTGCACTATTACTTGCAAAGACAAAGCACTCTTTCCAAAAGAAAAAGAAAATTACCCAAACCGCATACTGATCCCTGCCCAAAGGACGAAAGCTTCTCTGCTTTCCCAATTCCAGGACCCCAAGCCTCCAAGTGAAAAAAGCAGGGGACGTCTGACAGCCGCTGCTCACATTGAGAGGACTGAAGCCCAGAAACCAGGGGAGATGAGATTCACGCACGAAAGAAGAGCTCTCCCAGCAGAGTTCTCCAGCGGGCTCACTTCCCGCTGACCCGGTAAACAAAGAGATAACTCATGCTCAATAAATGACACATTAACACAATCTCATTAACTCCATCCCCACGTTTTTCTGCAAGTGTCTGTCATTTTTGTCTGCATTGCAGCAGCAGAATCTGGAGCTTCGTGAAGAATAGAAAACTATCGGAAGGAAAGCTGTGATCACATTACCTTCCGTTCGCATCTTCCCCCTGCCGGAGTGTGGAGCCAGGAGGACACGTCTCCCTCCCAGAAAGGAAGGTTTGGGCAGCTGGACAGAGCTGCCTGAGAAAGGAAGGTTTGGGCAGCTGGACGGAGCTGCCTGACGGCTAGTGAGGTTCAGCACAGCAGTGCCTGTTTCCCAGCTGTTAAAGGACTTGGTCAGGTGATCTGTGACCTTGCTGGAAAAACAAATACTGACTTCCTTTCTGCTCCCGGGAATAGGTGACTAGGGTCAGAAAGGAATTCGAGGCTCAATAAGCAAATACTGGATCTTGCGGAAAGAGGAAGAAAGCTCGAATCCTTCAACTGGAAAGTTAGTTCCCAGAGCTGCTATCACTTTGGAGGGATACAGCTAAAGACACCCAAACAGCGCACATCACCTTCAAATCGGGGAGCTCATCTTGAGCGGTCATAATTAATTAGGCTTTTCCTCCTTCCTCTCTGCAGCTGAAGAGGCTCATTAATGAAATCGCTCCTAATGAGGAGGCAGCCTCCTTAGCAGTTGAAATCTTTCTGTAGTGCAACGCTTTCTTTCTGGCTCTGCTTTTGAAACTTCCTCTTGTCGCCCCCCTGCTGGGATCCCATAAACACAAAAAGGCTTGGTGAGACGTCCCCCAGGCTGCCCACTGCCCTGATCATTAAATGAGACAGAAACAATGACCAGTGAATTCCTGCAGCCAGACTGGCAGCTCCTGCTTCCTGCTGCTCTGCCAATCTGCTGCCCTGAGCACCAAAGCGCACCAAATTCTGGCAGGAAAAGAAAAGCAAGAAAGTACCTGCCGTAGTGACCAGCAAATACACCGTTCAGTGGCTCCAGCTCCAGGCACAGTTTCTAACTGCAGCACGGACAAGTGACTTCAGGGGGCGGAGTGAAGGAGCCAGGGGAGACAGGGTGGGAGGAGGAAGGTCTTTAGAGTGTCCCAGGCAGGCACGGTGCCCAGGCTCCCTCCAGCCCGCTGCTGCAGTTCTTCACGGCAGAGGCAGGTGGAGAGGTGTGGGGTGGAGTCTCCCGACTCCCCGGACCCAGCACTGCTACTGGAGCTGAAGGAGTTATAGAGGGTAGGGGTGGTTAAAGAGGACCATGAAAGTGCCTGGCCTCCTTCGTGCAGGCTCAGCAAAAGCATTAGAGGGACACTGTCCCCTTGACCACCTAGGGCTCTAGCCAAGAGAGGCTGTCCTAGGAAATGAAGCCTCATCTGTAAGACACATCAGAGCAGCTCTGACGTTTTTAGATACTAAAGTCAGGATGTACTTTCAGAGGCCAGGGTTCTGGGCAGGTTCCTGCTTAACCCACACTGAAACGAATGCCAGCTTTGAGTGTCCCCCTGAAATGCTGCCTGCATCAAGACTGGTACACTTAAAAAACACTCCACATCTGTATCCCATTTATCCTCACGCCGGCATTAAAGGCGGCCAGACCAGGAACTAAAATCGCTATGCATGGTGAAGAAAATGAGAGATGGAAAGTTTAAGCGATTTCCTTGGGGTCACTCAGGAGCGAAACGAATTAAAATGACGATTCCTGTGGTAGACTTCAATGGTCTTCCCACTACACCAGACCAAACTCCTTATTTTCCTTGGAAGATTCTAGAGCATCTTGCCCATGATATGGCTCTCCTAACAGGAAGCCAGGGAGGGCAAGGGACTTACTAAAGGGCAGAAGATGATGTCACATGGGCAAGGCTAAAAGACACCAACATTCCTTTTCTCAACTGTTAAAAGTATTTTTCGCCGAGTTCACAGATCAAACCATCAGAATGAAAAATAATCAGAACTATACCTTGAACCCTGAAGTTATACGAAAAATATACTTTGAAGCACACTGTCTCTCTGATACATTTGAAATGACCATTGACCATCCCCTCCAAACTGGCTGGAGAACGGCTAGAGAGGCATGTAACATTTCACCAGGACACTGAGTGGAAGAAGTTCCTCTCCCCGTTTTACCAGGTCCCATGCCTTACCAGGAGTCCTGGGTGGTGCAAATGGTTAACAAACTCGGCTGCTAACCAAAAGTTGGAGGTTCAAGTCCAAGCAGAGGTACCTCAGAAGAAAGGCCTGACGATTTACTTTTGAATAATCGGCCACTGGAAACTCTATGGGAGTACATTCTACTCTAACACACATGGAGTCGCCATGAGTCAGAGCTGACTCAAAGGTGACTGGTTTGTTTGTTTGTTTTGATGCCTTTCCAGCCACTCACCCTTCCCCTCTGGGCTACATGACTGGGAAACATTCTCTTTCCCTCTCTCAGCACAAATTCTTCCTTATCCAAGACAAAGAGATGAGAGGTCGTTAGTTCCAGAGCTGTGCCTTTCCTGCAAGACCCTAACATTTTGCCGGGGACACTGTTCCCCCTTCTCTGCCTGGTCAATTCCTGCCCGACCTCCAGGCCTCCCCTCAAGCATTCCCTCCAAGTGAAGCGGCCACCCTTCCTGCTGCCACTGCTCCTGTCTGCGCTCTTCTGCAGCATGTGTCCCCTATATTCTAATTGTTGCCTCTGTCTGTCTCCCTGACCAGCATCAAGGCTAACCAAAAAGCCAAAACCAAACCCACTGCTGTTGATTCCAACTCATGGTGACCCCATGTGTTACAGAGTAGAACTGTTCCATAGGGTTTTCTTGGTTATAGTCTTTATGGAAGAAGATCACCACGCCTTTGTTCTGTGGCACTGCTGGGTGGGTTTGAACTGCCAATCTTTAGATTAGTAGTCAAGTGCAAACCGTTTGCATTACCCAGGGACCTAACATCAAGGCTAAACCAAAACAAACCAAACCCGTTGCCAGAGAGTCGATTCCGACTCATAGCGACCCTATAGAACAGAGTAGAACTGCCCCATGTGGTTTACAAGGAGTGGCTGGTAGATTCGAACCGCCAACCGTTTGGTTGGCAGCCGAGCTCTTAACCACTGTGCCACCAGGGCTCCTCATCAAGGCTATGTGCTCAATAAGTTTGTGAGACTGAATTTATCCCAATACCCATGGCTCTGGACAAGGGTAGTCTCTCCAGACACCCTCTTAAATGAACAGGGCGCACCTCTGCTTTTCTGACAGACTCCTCTCATCAGATTAAAAAAGATGGCAGAACAAAGGAAGGAAATACTAGCCCCCAGCAGTGCCACTGAGCAGCTTGCTTTCATGCCACACAGAACTGAGAGTTTCTCTGACGTCGTCAGAACTCCTTCTGGGGAGAAGTAGCCTTTCAATTCTCCGGACTCCACATGAGATGCTGGGACAGGCACTAAGCCGACTGCCTATGTTTCTAAGAGCAGATGAAATTGTTCTGCTCTTCGTCTTTATAACTTACTCAGGACACCCACACCTGTCTTTACCTCCTTTGCACTCCACGGTCAAGCAGGGAGGTGAGTAAAACAAGAACTATCATCCTCTATTTCCCAGGCGAGGAAACAAAGCTTGTTCCTAAGATCACAAAGCTACAAAAGGGTGAGCCTCGACCCAAACCAGGTTTTCCATCTCCCAGAAGAATTCTCTTCCTGCTAAACCACATAGTCTGAATTGGGCATGCAGGTGAATGCAGGAGACACACGAACACCAGAATACATGCTTCAGTGGTGGTGCCACCCAGAAGGCAGTGATCCCCCTTGAGGGAAGATCTTCATGGGAAACTCCAATGACTTTCTCTAGGGGAATCTGTGCTTCTTTCTAGGGGTCCCCTTCTTGGCCTCTGGCCCTTGCCATGTCTAGGGCATCAGCTTGCTCCCACCCATATGCCTCACTCAGACATATGTTTTAAGGCTAATATCTAGCTTCAGGCTACCACCAAGCCACCCAGAGAATCCCCTAGACCAAACACATTTATCCACAAGAACTTCTTTAACAGAACCATTTGACTGAGGGGAAGATTAACTCTGTATGCAATCCAGAAACGCCCAACTTCCATGGCCCAGGTTTCTTCTGCCCTGTGATAGAAAAAAGGTGAACCAGCCAAGTGAGGCAAGATGGGGGCTAGCAAGAAGGGAAAAGAGACTGAACTATCCGAAGAATGTGCCGTTACTCTAAGTGGTCCCTTAGGCTTTTGCACTTTACTCAGGAAGGTCAGCGATTTGGCAGTCTGTGCAATTACACAGGGCTGGGGTGGGGCTTGCTTCTTAGGTGCACACACAACCAAAACAGATCCTGTCGGGGTACACTGGCTGTGGCCACAGTCATTCTGATGGAACTCACCTTAAATTAACAGAGAAAGAAATCATGTGTGTGAGATCTGTGGGTGTAGCAATCCAGGAGGGAAATCAGCTGTTCTAAAGATTGACTCTTTAAAGTAGATGAAATTTTCTGAGGGAAGAAACAAGACCAATTGCAGGGAGAGGAGGCTGCACTAACCAGTGAAAAATGCTCCCTGGAGAAAAAGAAAGGCATTAGGGCCACAGGGAAAACAACTTCTACTTCGTTTAGACCCTTCCAGAACTCTTTGTCCTTGACTTCAAAGTATTGTAAAAACAAGATTCCAATAAACAAATGAGGACAGGGAGTGAAGAGCAACTCATAAAAGAAGAAGTACAAATGGTAAATATTTGAAAAATGTTTAACCTCACTGTCTTAGTCATCTAGTACTGCTATAAGAGAAACACCACAAGTGGATGGCTTTAACAAACACAAGCTTATTCTCTCACAGTTTAGGAGGCTAGAAGTCTGAATTTAGAGTGCCAGTTCCAGGAGGAGGCTTTCTATCTCTGTTGGTTCTGGAGGAAGGTCCTTGCCATCAGTCTTCCCCTGGTCTAGGAGCTTTTCGGTGCAGGGATTTCAGGTCCAAAGGACGTGAGCTCCTGGCTCTTCTTGCTTGGTGGTAATGAGGTCCCCCTGTCTCTCTGCTTGCTTATCTCTTTTATAGCTCAAAAGAGATTGACTCGAGATAAAGCTTAATCTTTTAGATTGAGTCCTGCCTCATTAACACAACCGTCTCTAATCCTGTTTCATTAATATCATAGAGGTAGGATTTACAACACACAGGAAAATCACATCAGATGACAAAATGGTGAACAATCACACAGTACTGGGAATCCTGGCCTAGCCAAGTTAACACACATTTTTGGGGGACATAATTCAATCCACAACACTCTCTAATTAATAATCAGAGATACGCAGGATAAACATTGAAATGCCATACTCTTTATTTGCCCTACAATGTGTTAAGTACTCTAGGTCTGCTGCAAACATTATCCAGTTTAATTCCCACTACAACCCTACAGTGCACTTGACCCAAGTCATGGTCTTTTCAATCACTTCATAGGCATGTGAAAGCTGGATAATGAAAAAGAAAGACAGAGGAAGAATTGGAGCATTCAAATTGTGGTGTTGGCAAAGAGTATTGAATACACTGTGGACTGACAGAAGAACAAACAAATCAGTCACAGAAGAGACACAACCAGAACGTTCCTTAGAAGCTAGGATGGCGAGACTTCATCTTGCTTACTTTGGACACGTCATCAGGAAAAAACAATCGTTAGAAAAGGGCATCATATTTGGTAAAGTAGAGGCTCAACAAAAATGAAGAAAACCCTCAATGAGATGGATTGACACCATAGCCACAACAATGGACTCAAACATACCAACTATCATGAAGGAATGAGCAACCTCTCTTCTGTTATACGTAAGGTCGCCATGCATGGGTGTCAACTTGATGGCAACTAACAACAACCCAATAAAGTAGGTATAAAGCAGTATTTTCACTTCTATTATCCAAAGACAAGGCTGAGGTTCAGAGTAGTCACCCAGGAACTGAGCCCATCAATGCCAAGATTTGAATCCATGTCTTTCTGATGCTAATGTGCTGTTCTTAACCATCATACAATATAGACTGTTTTATCAAGTTAGAAAAAAATTTTTTAAGAAGGATTCTCATTGCTGATGAGGAAGGCACACCACCCTCCTCAGGAGATTGCAGCAGAGTTGGAGCAGTTATAGCCAAAAGAGGAACTTCAGACTGCAGCAATCTCTCCCAGCACGTGAGGAATATCTTCCTTCATACTGTCTGTGGGTTCCATGGCCTTGGTTTAGTTTGCACATGTGCATAGGGAACCCAAAAATCAAATAAAACAAAGTAAAATGGTGAAAAAGTAAGAAGATGGAAAAGGTCATGACCATAGGTGATTTTTTGTCTTGGTCCAAAACTCATTACTATAATAATGCATTCTTTAGAAACAAAAAAATAATTTGGGAGGAAAAAAAAGAAGTGAGAACTCATCATAATCCTACCACCTCAATACAATTATTTTCATGTTTACCTATTTCTTTATTGTCTTTCTTTAACACACTTATTTTTTTAGAGCAGCTTCAGGTTTACAGAAAAATTATACAGAAAGTACAGAGTTCCCATATGCCCATCTCCCCCTGAACACTCTTTCTCCTGTTATTAACTTCTTGCATTTTTGGGGTACATTTGTTATAACTGATGAACCAATATTGATACATTATTATTAACTGAAGTCCATAGATCACCTTAGAGTTTACTCTTTGTGTTGTACAGTTCTGGTTTTAACAAATGCATAATGTTATGTATACACCATGACAGTGTCAAGCAGAATAATTTTACTGCCCTTAAAAATGCCTTGTGCTTCCAACTGGACTAAACCAAAGCTAAGAAGTTTCCCGAATACAATCATACACTTTGAAGGACAGAGTAGCAGGGGTAGGGGTCTGGGGAACATGCTTTCAGGGGACATCTAGGTCAATCGGCACAACAAAGCTTATTAAGAAAATGTTCTGCATCCTACTTTGGTGAGTGGCATCTGGGAT
>NW_004443939.1:8396773-8407631 GCF_000243295.1 Trichechus manatus latirostris
ACAAGGAAAGTATTAGCCCAAGAGACAGAACGGGCCACATAAACCAGAGACTTCATCAGCCTGAGACCAGAAGAACTAGATGGTGCCCAGCTACCACCAAGGACTGCCCTGACAGGGAACACAACAGAGAGTCCTGGATGGAGCAGGAGAAAGCTGTGGTGCAGAACTCTAATTCTAGTAAGAAGACCAGACTTAACGGTCTGACTAAGACTGGAGGCACCCCGGAAAGCATGGCACCTGGATTCTCTATCAGCCCAGAACTAAAACAATTTCCGATGCCAACTCTTCAGACAGGGATTGGACTGGACTTGGGACATAAAGTGATACTCGTGAGGAGTGTGCCTCTTAGCTCAAGTAGATACAAGAGACTAAACGGGCAGCTTCTGTCTGGAGGTGAGACGGAAAGGTAGAGAGGGTTAGGAGCTGGATGAATGGACATGGGGAATCAGGGGTGGAAAGGAGGAGTGTGCTGTCACAGTATGGGGAGAGCAATTAGAGTCACATAACAATGTATGTATAAATTTTTGTATGGGAAAAAAAAATGCCTTGTGCTTCACATATTCATTCTTCCCGAGTCCCTGGCAGCCACTGATCTTTTTGTTGTCTCTAATTTTTTGCTTTTTCCAGTGTCATATAATTGGAATCATAATATGTAGCTTTTGCAGCCTGGCATCTTTCACTTAGCAACGTGCATTTAAAGTTCCTCCGTGTCTTTTTGTAATTTAATAGATCATTTCTTTTTATCACTGAATAATACTCCATTGTATGGATGTACCATAGTTTGTTCACCCATTTACCTATTGAAGGACATCTTGGTTGCTTCCAACTTCTGCCAATTGTGAATAAACTTGCTATTAATATTCGTGTTTGGGTAGACATAAGTTTTCAACTCATTTCAGTAAATACTAGGAACATGAGTGCTGGATCATGTGGTAAGTCTATGTTGAGCTTTGTAAGAAAATGCCTGTCTTCCAAAGTGGCTGTACCATTTTGCATTCCCACCAGTGATGAAGTAGCATTCTTGTTGCTCCCCATCCTCATCAACATTCGATATTGTCAGTGTTTTGATTTTGGCCATTCTTGTAGGTGTATAGTGGTATCTCATTTTAATGTGCAATTCCTTAATGACTTATGATATTGAGCATCTTTTCGTATGCTTATTTGCCATCTGTATATCTTCTTTGGTGAGCTTCTGTTCAGATCCTTTGTCCACTTTGTAATTAGGTTGTTTGTTTTCTTTCTGTTGAGTTTTAAAAGTTTTGTATATTTTGGATATAAGTCCCCTACCAGATATGTGTTTTGCAAATATTTTCTCCCAGTCCAGTTTGTCTTTTCATCCTCTTAAATGAATGCATATTTTACCATAACTGAAGAGCAGTTCTACAGTAGTTAAGAGCATGGGCTCCAAGTCAAGTAGTCATGGGCTAGAATTCCAGCTCTTGCACTACTACTGTAGCTTTGGACAAATTACTTAACTTCCCTGTGCCTCAGATGCTTCACATGTAAAACAGGAATACTAATACTCCCTACACATTATGAGATTGTCTAGAGGATTAGGTAATATGGTAATACATGGAAACCAATTAGAATAGAGGCTGACATATAACACATACTCAATAAATATCTGCTATGAAGAAAATAACATAAATTCAATGTTTTATTTAAAATTCTATCACATAACCCTTTTGAAAAAATACATAGTTACACAAAATTACATAAATGGCTATCCAAGACTCCACTGACTTATGTTTTATTTTACAAACCACTGCCTACTGGAGGTCATTTCCATCTTGTGTTTAACTCTCCCTTCAATGCTACCAGATCAGCCAGCCTCAGGCCAGATCTCTACGGACGACTCCAATCCCAGGTGGCTAGAACCCAGATGAAGCCCTGGTGGTGCAGTGGTTAAAAGCTCAGCTGCTAACCAAAAGGTCAGCAGTTCAAATCCACCAGCCACTCCTTGGAAAGCTTATGGGGCAGTTCTACTCTGTCCTACAGGGTCACTGTGAGTTGGAATCAACTTGACAGCAACAGGTTTGATTTGATTTGGAACCCAGATGCCAAATATTATGCTGAGTAGTTAAGAGCATGGGCTTAAAGTAAGACAGATCTGGGTTCAAATCTTGGCTGTGTAACCTTGAGCAAATTTCTCTGTTCAAGAGGACCCCAGCTCAGTACACTGTTGTGAGAATCATATGAGATAATTATGTGAAGTGCGTGTGCCAGTGCTGGGTATATAGTAAGCACTCAATAAATGTTGGTTATGATTACTTTTTAAAACCCACAGTTTGAAGCATAGAAAGGGCAGAGATCATGTTTGTTTTATTAATTACCCTATACCTAACACTTGACATGGTAGAGACTCAACAAAAATGTGTTGACTTAATGGATAAATAAATGGATGAATGGATGATAAAGCTGCAGACTATCAGAGTTGCAAAGGACTTCTGAAATAGCTTTATTGAGATATAATCTATATACCATACAACTCACCCATATTGTACAATTCAGTGGTTTCAGCATACCAGAATTGTGCAAACAGAACCACAACCTAATTTTAGAATATTTTCGTCTCCCCAGAAAGAAACCCCATACTCACTAGCAGTCACTCCCCAGTGTGCCCACCCCTCATCCCAGCTCTAGGCAACCACTAATCTACTTTCTTTCTCTATAGATATGTCTATTCTGGACGTTTCACATACATAGAACCAGACAAAATGTGATCTTTTGTAATTGTCTTCTTTCACTTAGCACAATGTTTTCAAGGTTCATCAGAGCTGGAAGTAATTTTGCAGGTCACTGAATCTAACTTTCTGTTTTCCGATGAGGAAAGTGACACCCAGTGTCACATAGTACCTCGGTGCTGGAGTCTATAAAAGGGCCCAGTCAAGTGCTTTCGTCCCTCAACAGCCCTAACCCTGAAAACATCTCAGGTCATAAGAAGTGTGAAGATTCTCAATGAAAGATGAAATCTAAGCCTCCCTGTCAGTTTTTAATTACAGTCTTCCCTGACTCAGACTGTTCCACGTGGCCTAGATTATCCTTTCCCCACTTTCAAATCATTCATCCCTCTCTGCCCATCAAACCCCACCTCCCCTAGTTAGCCATCCTGAAGGCCCACTGGTGTGTAATTCTCCATCCTCGGAAATTTCATGGCAGAGAATTACTATTTAATCTGTGTGCAGTCATGCAGGATTAGGAATTCAAATTTCTAATAAGGAGACCTTTGACAAATCTCCACTTTAATAGGCGTCCGAAGTTTCAGTTTCGTCTGGATATGTTTGGGATCACCTGATCTACACGAAGAGATCAGTAGATTGTCGATCTATTTCTCAGCCTGCTGGACAAGTTAGTGGCAAAAAGTCAGCTTTGGAATAAGACAAAGATGGGTTCAAATGCTGGCTTTGCTATATACTGAAACCCCAGGGAAGTTAACAAACCTGCCTCATGGTACCTCCTTGTCCTGCCACCTACCTTTGTCATTGTCTAAGGCCTCTTGCTGGACTGAAAGCTCCTAGATGTCAGAAACCAGACCCTTCTCATCTGAGTCCCTCATAGGGCAAAAGGGTCTCTAAACAAGTCCCTAGAAATGCCCCTGCTACTATGTGTCTCTGTAAGGTAAAGAATTACCCAAAGTACTGTGGCCTTTGCCCTCGTTTCCTGAGAGATAACTTGGAATGTCCTGAGTAATTGAGGTATCTTTCTTATCTAAACAACATCTGAGGATTTATATAAATGAGTGGGGGCTGGCCAGGCCACAAGGCTACCTGGTAGCCTGATATCAGCTGACCTGGGAGGGAGGGAGTAACAAATCAATCACACATATGTAATGAGGCCCTAATCATGACTATGCAATGAGGCCCAAATGAAGGATCTGGACACAGAAGCTCATGGGCTTGCTGCCTGGTGAAAGATATCCACGCGCATGAGAGGGCGGCGCACCCTTTAGGACATGGAAGCTTCGTATTGGGAACTCTCCCAGACCTCATCCTATTCATCTCTTTGTTTGTATCCTGTTTTGCTATACCAAAACTACACCAAACCCATTGTTGTCAAGTTGATTCCGACTCATATGGACCCTATAAGACAAAGCAGAACTGCCCCATGGGGTTTCCAAGCCTGTAAATCTTTATGGAAGCAGACTGGAACATCTTTCTCCCATGGAGTGGCTGGTGGGTTCGAACCGCCAGTCTTTCAGTTAGCAGCGAAGAGCTTAACCACTGTACCACCAGGGCTCCTTTTTTTGCTACAACAAAGCTATAATTGTAGGTTTAGCATTTTCTGTGAGTTCTGTGAGTTGTTCCAGTAAATTATCAGACCCAAAGGAGTAGTGTGAGTCAGCATGTCAGAAGTGAGGGAGCCCAGTGGGGGACTCATGAGTTTGCAGCTGGCATCCTAAAGGGATAAAGGAAAACCCTGACTCTGAAGCTAGCAGGTTAGAAGTGAGGGTGTCATGTGGACTCCCAAGCTTGCAGCTGGCATCCGCCCATCTGGCAGTCTGAAGGATGGCGTCCTCTTAACTTGTGAGCTCTGACCTAGCTCTGGGTGGCTGGGTCAGAGAAAGAAGTGCTGCATGGGTGACTGGTGTCAGAACTGAACAGAGTAGTAAGAAGTGGGAATTTGTTATATTCTCATAGTTAGGAAAGATGAGTGGGATTCTGAGATTTCCACATGACACAGTTGGTGCCAGATGTGGGATTCTCTAGAACAAAAGACAAGTGTCTCAATTCTTTAAATCTAAAATTCTCAAAGTAATCCCTGGCCCAGGGGTAGAGGGCAAGTGTTTCCCAGAGAGTCATAAATGGATCCCAAATACATGTATTTTCTTTAGTTCTTAAGGCAAACGACACAGTTAACAGAATTTCATTTTTACAAGGAACTAGGAACATATTAAGTGAGTTATTGAGGGTCAATAAACCTTGGCATTAATAAACAAAAATTAGTTCACTGCAAGAGTCTACTAAGAATGTTAACCCACTATTCTACAAAGAAGCGTGACCTCCATCTATCACTACACAGCACTGCAGAATTCCTGTGTAACACTCAGACCAAGAGCTGGAATCCCCACAATTCTCAGGAAGGGCACTTTGTTATTAGTACAGAGGACATTTGTCATGCTTCTTTTGGCTACTCAGCACCTTTGTGAACATCCTTCCTATGCTTAGGTTATTTCCCTCCTTAGAAGGCCCACCTTCCCAAGGTTGAAACGAGAATTCACAGTGCCTCCCTCTATCACAGCTAGGGCTCAGTCATGGGACCTAGGTTCAGCAGGCAGATGCACCCATGCAAGACTTCAGATTGGAAGAAAGTGCCATGGAAAAGGAAGGGCTGTAGGCAAGTGGAGGGGCCAGTGGTGGTACAGTGGTAGAATTCTCATCTTCCATGAAGGAGACCCAGGTTCTAGTGCCAGACAACGCACAGTGGAGGCTTGCACGTTGCTATGCTGCTGCACAGGCTTCACCAGAGCTTCCTGACTAAAGGTGGACTAGGAAGAAAGGCCTGGTGATTACTTCTGAAAATCAGCCGGTGAAAACCCTATGGATCACAATGGTCTGATCTACAACCACTCATGGGGACGGTGCAGGACCACGCGACATTTAGTTCTACTGTGTGCGGGGGTCTCCATGAGCCGGGGGCCGACTGGGCAGCAGCTAACAACAACAACAGCAGGCAAGTGATTCTGGTGAGGGTGGTGGAGTGACATTCGGCTACTCAATATTCTCTAATAAATTCCTTTTCTGTGCAAGCTTGCTAGAATGGTTTCTGCTGCTTGCAACTAGGAGGCTTGACTGCTATACTGCAGCATCAGCATCGTCTTAGTTTTTAATTGCTTCTATCCTTCTATTAATTTATATTACTCGTAGAGTTAACTTGTAGGAGTTACTATTGCTTATTTTGTCCTTAGTATTTGCTGCATTCCTATTTTGATTATTTTTCTCTTCCCCTTTAATCCTTTCTTATTACCAAATTCTTTTTCCATTGCAAAGTGGGAATGAGTGTTCGGTGGGCCACAAGGGTTTTTTGCTCCACCAAACTGGGCCACAGTCATAAAAGCTTGGCAGCCACAACTTGTAGTACACATTTCCCAGGAATTCAGCCCCACCTCTTCCCTTCCGGGCTACTTCAGTGAAAGCATCTCAAGGGTAAGCACAGACACACCCTCCACAGTAGGGCACCCCTGCACCAGCCCCGTTTGGGTAGCTCCCACCCCCCACATCACTGTCCCTGGTCAGAATCCAGCAGAAGCTTCACAGGCACTAGCCTGGGTTCACAGAATAGGTTGCAGGGGCAGACAGTTTAAGCCTGCGTGGGCTGTGGCATCTGCCTTCTGGGTAGGGAGGGAGATTTTTCTTGGCTCAAATATGTACAGTCTGTACATTCAGGGAAGTCAGTTAAACCAAACTGAGCCTGATAAGTGATCCCCAGACACCTGGGTGGAGCCAGGGAGGTTTCCAGATTTTGCAGGCAAGTTAAAAGGCTTTTATTATTATTATTCCACAATGCCCTGCCTGGCCCTCTACAAGTTCAGTCTGAAGAGGACAGGCATGTTTGATGTGGGTCAAACAAGGATGATGGACATTCAGCCCCAGTAGTGTGTTGGCTGAAGAAAGGGCAAGAATCAATCCACAGATGAAGCAGAGAGAGGAAATGAGAGAGGTAGATGCTGGTACACGAAGGTCACTATGAACTTCAGAGTCCCTGGGTAGTGTAAACGGTTAAGTGCTCAGCTACTAACCATAATGTTGGCAGTTCAAATCCACCCAGAGGCACTTCAGAAGAAAGGCCTGACGACCTACTTCCGAAAGGTCACAGCCATTGAAACCCCTATGGAGCGCAGTTCTACTCTGACACACACGGGTCACCATGAATCAAAATCAACTCAACAGCAACTGGTTTTTTTTTTTGGGGGGGTGGGGTGGGGTGGGGAGGGAGGAGGATATGAACTTCTGTCAACTTTTCCTTGAAGGAAACGAGATTCATCAGTATACCACCTGGCAATACTGATAAAAGTTATATATAGTGATGTTGCTTGAGTTTTCCTTTGTTTTAATGTGGATAAAGTTATTAAGAAAAAGTATTGCTGAAAGTCACATCTCATGTTTGCATCACCCTGCAGCAGCTCAAAGGTGTCCCCAAATGATTGGGCATTTGGAACATAACATTTAAAAAAAAAAAACCACCAAACCCGTTGCTGTTGAGTTGATTCCGACTCATAGAAACCGTACAGGACAGAGTAGAACTTCCCTATAGAGTTTCCAAGGCTGTAAATCTTTACGAAAGCAGACCGCTACATCGTTCTCCTTTGGAACAGCTGGTGGCTTTAAACTGCCAACCTTTTGGTTAGCAGTCGAGCACTTAACCACTGTGCTACCAGGGCTCCTATAGCATAGCATAGGCAGACTCTTTATCAGGTAACTCTGCACACATCTTTTCTTCTAAACCAGATTACGGAGCTCTTTAAATTAAAGTCCCTCTGTCATTCTTCTGCTTATCCTTTGTGGCACTAGCCCAGGACCTTGCAGGTGGTGAGTGGTGAGTACTCAACCAATCCTGCTGATCATCTACTGTTGGGATCTGAGAAACACAAACAGAAGGGACCTTAGACACCATCCTCATTTACTAATGAGGAAACGGAGGCTCAACGACTTACCCATTTCATACCGCAGGGCCAAGGTCAGACTCTGCTTTCTAGACCTCGAGCCAGTGCTTTCCTTTATATACCTCATGCTGGTGGCACTGGTCTGCGGTGCAATATTGGAGGATACAGAATTCGTGGTTTCTTTAAAAATAAGTGGCTGGCGTCCCCAGTTTAAATGTGAAATAATGGTTTTTTTTATTATAGTAAAGAGTGCCAGAGAACTGCTTATCCTTCCATTGGCGACCTTTGTTTGCAGCCTCTGGCTACAGAGAAAGTATGATGCACGGCAATAAAAGTGGTTGCCAACATCAATTAAGAACTAAGTTCTTTACCATTCTCAGTCAACGCCTGGGTAGTACTGGCATGATTCCTCTGTCACCAAGAAAAAGATAGCTGCCTCATGGCCCCATCTGAGTTCAACATTGTGTTCAAAGAAACAGCAGTTAAGTAGAAAAAAATTAATTGGAAGCAATCCAAACATTCACTGCAGAGTGTAGAGAAAACACCAAAGGGGAAGTGCGTTCTTAACACAAAGCAAAAGTCTTAAAATCCTTTTCTTTCCTATCTCTGTTATTCTTAGTATCTATTTCCAGCAAAGCAGCTGCTCCAGAAGCAGCCACTCTGTTCCCCAACAGCCCTTATGCACACTCTTCTGCTTGGATCTTGACTCACTCACCTCCCTGCCCTCTGCCATTGACTTACATATCCTCTGTCAGTCACTCTCTACCCTCTTCACCATGAACCTCAGTATCAGCCCCTGGTGGTGCAGTGGTTAAAGAGTTCAGCTGATACACTCAAAGGTCAGCAGTTCAAATCCACCAGCTGCTCCTTAGAAATCCTGTGGGGCAGTTCTACTCTGTCCTACAGGGTTGTGATGGTTTGGTTTTGTTTTCTCCGCATAATAAAGGAGGGAAGACAACTAAGCAAGCTATGCCAAAAATTTCCTTAGAAGGAAAATCCTCAGAAGGCTCCACAGGCAAATAAGTTTTGAATAGCTATGATTTAACGATTTTATTCCCTGTCATACCCATTTTACAGATTAGAAAACTGAGGCTTAACAATAATAATAATAGAGAATATTTATATTGTTATGACAATTATTATCATCGTTAGCTAGACACTGTTATATGTTGTACAAATGTTAACTTAATTCAATTTCACAATGACCATATTAAGTAGGTAATATTATGTCTTTTTCACAGATGAGAGGTCCAGAAACTTACTCCGAGGCACAAAGCTAGTAAGTGGCGGGGTTGGAATTCAAATTGAGGTTTGCGTGACTCCAGAACCAAAGCTCAATCAGTGTTCTCTGCCTTTTGGGTTTATTTCTGTAACCATCTGTGAAACAAGTGCCAGTGAGTCTAAATAGAAAGGGAAGGAACCAGATACAAGGGCTTAGTAAAGGAACATTCACTAAATACCAGGGGACTATTAGGATAGAAACATTTTGGGGAGATACAATAGGCCTATAAATAAGATAAATTTATTTGCTGAGGAACTGACTGAAAAATGCAGCGGCTTTCTAATTAACATAATTTAATCAATAAAACACAATTACTTTTCAAATAATCTTTGAAAGTTCCAAGAAGTCTGGAGGTGTTTAATTGCTATTTAACCAGATAGCAGCAGTCGAGTTACACAGATATCAATTTTACTGAAAATGCTCTTTGTAGACCTAGCACTCCAACAGAATTTCCATTAGAAAGACATATTTTCAGGCTAGATGCAAAGTTTTAGGTTACAAGTTAATTTTCTTTCTGTTTTTCACCAGGACGGGGCAGAGGTGGGCTGTGGTGGCTGATGCCGGGGTGCACAGTCCTGCTTCACATAACTCAAAAGAAGGATGTACCTCCTGCCAGTGGGACAGTTTCCTAGAAGCAGAGGGAGGCTGCTGTTAATGACTCGGCAGGAGACCCAAGGCCAGCCCAGATTTCCCCTAACGGCTCCTGCAGATATAAACCATGACCCATCTTGGGCCAAGACTTGAGCCAGAAGTTTGCCTGGATTCCACTGACATCTGCTGTACCTACTCTGAGGAATCACGCAATGAAAGCTACCAATACAAATGGAAAAAACAACGGATACAAAATTAGCTCTCTGGGGTAGAAGTCTGTGTTTCAACATGCCCTCCAAGAGATTCTTACGCACACTGGAGTTCGTGATGGTGCCTTGGAAGACAGGACAATCGATCTGTTTCAAAAGGTCACAGCCTTGAAAATCCTATGGAGCACAGTTCTACTCTGCACACATGAGGTCACCATGAGTAGCTCCATGCCGGCTAACAACAACAACAGAGCAGGGCTTCTCAAACTTCAGCGAGGGCATGTAGAAAAACACTCGAACGGAAGCGCGGTTGCCCTTGTTTCTGAGGGAAGGAAGAAACTAGGTTTTGAAGGTGAGAAGCAGAAATTCCTTCCATGGCCAATGTTTTGGGGACACAACATACTGAAATCTGGGAACATGTGTACACCTAGGAATCTTATCTTTCTGTAAAACAAAGGAGTGGGAATCAGAAAGCAGTTACTTTGGTATTATAAAGTTGTTGCTGTTGGTAAGTGCCGCCAATTCATAGCGACCCTACGTACTACAGAACGAAACACTGGTCGGTCTTGTGCCATCCTCACATTTGTTGCTAGGTTTGAACCCACTGTTGCAGCCATTGTGTCAATCCATCTCCTTAAGGGTCTTCCTCTTTTTTGCTTTCCTCTACTTTACCAAGCATGACGTCTTTCTCCAAGAACTGGTCCCTCCTGCTAGTATGTCCAAAGTACGTGAGACAAAGCCTTGCCACCCTCACTGCTAAGGAGTATTCTGGCTGTACTTCTTCCAAAACAGATTTGTTTGTTCTTCTGGCAGTCCATAGTATATTCAATATTCTTTGCCAACACCATAATTCAAATGCATCATGGTCTTTCTTAATCACTGTCTAGCTTTCACATGCATATGAGGCAGTTGAAAATACCATGGCTTGGGTCAGGCACACCTTAGTCCTCAAAGTGACATCTTTGCTTTTTAACACTTTAAAGACGTCTTTTGAAGCAGATTTGCCCAACACAATGCGTCCTTTGATTTCTTGACTACTGCTGCTTCCATGGGCATTGATTGCGGATCCAAGTAAAAAGAAATCCTTGACAACTTCAATCTTTTCTCCATTTATCATGATGTTGCTTATTGGTCCAGTTGTGAGGATTTTTGTTTTCTTTGTGTTGAGGTGTAATC
>NW_004443939.1:8408916-8422150 GCF_000243295.1 Trichechus manatus latirostris
GGTGAGTTAAGAGTTTTGTTCTACATTCTTCTCCAGTTCTGACCACGACCCTTTATTGTGATCCCTGTCAGAGCAGACAGTGGTGGTAGCCGGGCACCATCTAGTTGTGCTGGACTCGTCTGGTGGAGGCTGTGGTAGTTGTGGCCCATTAGTCCTTTGGACTAATCTTTCCCTTGCATCTTTGTTTTTCTTCATTCTCTCTTGCTCCAGATGGGGTGAGACCACTGGAATATCTTAGATGGCCCCTCGCAAGCTCTTAAGACCCCAGAAGCTACTCACCAAAGTAGGATGTAGAACATTTTCTTTATAAACTGTTATGCCAATTGAGCTAGATGTTCCCTGAGACCATGGTTCCCAGCCCTAAGCCCAGTAATTCGGTCCCTCAGGGAGTCTGGATCTGTCTATGGAGCTTCTATGACCTTGCCTTGGTCAAGTTGTGCTGGCTTCCCCAGTATTGTGTACTGTCTTACCCTTCACGAAAGTTACCACTTAGCTATTGTGTACTTAGTGTTTTTCCCTCCCACACTTCCCCTCCCTCGTAACTATCGAAGATTGTTTTTTTCTGTGTGTGTAAACCCTTTTATGAGTTTTTATAATAGTGGTCTCATATAATATTTGTCCTTTTGTGACTGACTTATTTCACGCAGCATAATGCCCTCTAGACTCATCCATGTAGTGAGATGTTTTGCAGATTCATCATTGTTCTTATCATTGCATAGTATTCCATTGTGTATATGTCCCATAGTTTATCCATTCATCTACTGATGGGCACTTAGGTTATTTCCATTATTGTGAATAATGCTGCAATGAGCATGGGTGTACCTATGTCTATTCTTGTAATGGGTCTTATTTCTCTAGGAGCAGGATTGCTGGATCATATGGTATTTCTATTTATAAGCTTTTAAAGGAAGCGCCATATTGTTGTCCAAAATGGTTGTATCATTTTGCACTCCCACCAGCAGTGCACAAGAGTTCCAATCTACCTGAAGCCTCTACAACATTTTTTATTTTCTGGTTTTTTTTTTTTTTTTTTTTTTTGATTCATACCAGCAATGTTGGGGTGAGATGGTATCTCACTGTGGTTTTGATTTGCATTTCTCTAATGGCTAGTGATTGTGAGCATTATCTCATGTATCTGTTAGCCACTTGAATGTCTTCTTTGGTGAAGTGTCTGTTCATCTCCTTTGCCCATTTTTTAATTGGATTATTTGTCTTTTTGTTGTAGAGGTGTTGGATTTTCCTGTAGATTTTAGAGACTAGACCTTTGTTGGATTTCTCATAGCCAAAATTTTTTTCCTAGTCTGTAGGTTCTCTTTTTACTCTTTTGGTAAAGTCTTTTGATGAGCATAAGTGTTTAATTTTTAGAAGATTCCAGTTATCTAGTTTATCTTTCGGTGTTTGAAACAGGATAAATTCATACAGTCAAATCTCCTGAGCTGGGGACTGAGAACTAGCATGTTTCTAATTGGGTAATCACATGGGATTACATTTCATCCTAAGGTGGCTCCCTTTGTCCTCCACAAGGCCAGACTGACTGGTTGGACCAATGACACCCAGCCTTGGGGCTTTAGGGCTCGAATCCCCAGGGAGGTAAAGGGTTGTTCAAAGGCCCCTTGAATCTCCATGGCCACCAAATAGCATCAGTAACCCAGTACGTACACATATAATTTCATATATATAAACACTCTTTTTCCCCCAAATATATGCAAATGATGCTGTGATTATTAAAATACGCACGATTTTAAAGCTTCACTGAATTGTTAGAACAAATAATAGTAGTTACCATTTACTGAGTGCTTACTCTATTCAGGCCCAACATGACGTGCTTTTCATTCAGTAACTCTTTTAATTGTCATGACAATCCTATGAGGCTGACATTTTTATTAGCCCCTTTTATAAATACTTAGAGAGGTTAAGTAACTCTTCCAAACTCAGGCAGCCAGCAAGAGGCAGATCCAGGATGTAAAGACTGGTTTGTCTGAGGTGAAAATATGTGCTGTTAACCACAACCAACGGCTTGGAGTCATCATTCCTTTTCACCTTCTTCAGGTACAATCACTACAACCACTGTCATAGGTAAAAGAGTGTAGGATGAGTGTTCTCAGCCTGGACCCCCGTTTGCCACCAGAAGTTGTAGAGTAGACCTGGGCAGCTGACCCCTCAACTTTCCCTAGCTAGAACACTCTGTCTGAGAAGAGTATGTGTGTCAGAGGACCAAGAAGACATTCTATTCCATCTGTTCACAAGGACAAGCACATCAAGCACCCAGGTTACTAATTCCACAAATTTAGTAACCGTATGCATGTGCCTACAAAGCCATCCTATATTTCTTGGTTTCCACCAGAAGTCTTAAGAAGCCCTGGTGGTGCAACAGCTAAGTGCTTGGCTGCTAACTAGAAAGTTGGCAGTGCAAACTCACAAGGCTCTGCAGAAGAAAAGACCTGGTGATCTGCTACTATAAAGATTACAGCCTAGAAAACCCTATGGGACAGATCTACTCTGTCACATGGGTCACTATAAGTCGATATCAGCTCGATGGCATCTAACAACAGCCACCACCAGAAGTCCCATTTCTGCCTGTTAAATTTAGACTCCTGGGGCCGTACCAGATCACCTGCAATGCACACACTTACTCTTCCCCACCCAGTGACAGTGAGGATAGCCACAGGCCCCGCACTGTTTTGTTTTCTTCCGGAGTATAAAGACTTTAACAGCTTGACTTCCATCTGACTTGCAGGATTGATCAGAGCCAAGGACATGGTCAATACACCGCCTGTGCTTTTGTTTCATATTCACAACACGCCTGCTGGAGTATTTCAGTCTGAAGGTGTTTAATCTGAATAGGGCACTGCAGCATTAAGCAGAAATTAACCATCAACCGGATTTCTGCTCCATTTATTTCTTCTGTCCCCATCCCCAAATCAGATAGGTATGATAAGAGAAATGTAATGCATCCATCTTTCATTGATGCTGGGCAAACACAACTTCTCTTCTAAAATTGCTAAATTCTGCCCAAATGGCTTTCTTCTATGTTAACTTAATAAGAAAATCTGGAATGAGTTCATGAGCGGGGTACCATGTTAGATGTTGAGACTGGTGCTGGAGAAGTTGAGTAAGACAGAGTCCCTATTGTCACCTAGCTCACAACTTAGATGGAGACACATAAACAGGAAAAAAGAAATATATGTTTGTATGTGTGTGTGTGTGTGTGTGTGCATGTAAAGACATGAGAAATGCTATAACATCTGACATTTATTGCACACTCAGAATGTTCCAGACACCAAGAGATTCACATATATTATCTTATTTCAATTTCCTAACAACTCGTGGTAATGCAATGGTTAAGTGCTTGGTTGTTAACCAGAAGATCTGCTCCCATAAAGACTACCACCTAGGAAACCTTAGGCAGCAGTTCTATTCTGTCCAAAAGGGCCACTATGAGTTGGAATCAACTCAATGGCCTGTAACAAAAACAACAATCACCCATGAGGAGTCCTTGGGTAGTGCAGTTAAGGTGCGCAGCTGCTAACTGAAAGGTTGGCAGTTTGAGTCTACCCAGAGGCACCTCGGAAGAAAGGCCTGGTGATCTACTTCTGAAAAATCAGCCACTGAAAACCCTATGGGGCACCATTCTACTCTGACCCACATGGAGTCACCATGAGTCTGAATCAACTCAGGGGAACCGGTTAATAATTCATGAAGTAGATACCATTATTTCCCTATTTTCCATCTGGGGACACTGAGGCTACACAGGCAAATGGTTACAGCCAGGAGAGGTAGAGTAGGAAACATAAAGCAAGCATTTCGATGCTAGAGCCCATGCTCTTAACCACTGAGCTCCCCGTCTCAGCCAATGAGGCTATAATCTTACGTTTCAAAGGCAGCACATGCCCACCTTGCCTCTGCCTCCCACGCAGCTCACACAGACTTTCTTATACCCACGTAACCTGCTTGGATCTGGAATCTGGCCCATAGTAGTCACAGACTAAAAGAGGCAGCCGTGCCTAAGGACTCAGGCTCTGGAATCAGATTGTCTTAGTTTAAATCCCATTTTTATTGCTTATTAGCTGTGTGCTTTCAGGAAACTATTAACCCTTCTGTGCCTCGGTTTCGTCATCTATAAAATGAAGAGAATAATAGTTCCTAATTTGCCAGGTGGTTGAGAATGATTGTAAAGAACTGTCAGGCACACAGTAAGTGCTTAATAAATGTTAGTTGTTTTGTTATTCTGTATTGAGAGTTATCATAGGTAATACTGTGCCAAGTATTGCACTATTAGCATTTACTCTTCCCAGCGATTCTACATGCTAGGTATTATTTCCTCGGTTTTACAGATAAGGCAACAAAAGCTCAGAGAGGTTAAGTGCCTTGCCCAAAGTCACAAAGATAATAAAAGGCAGAGTTAGGGTTACATTCAGATTTTCCTGACTAAGCTTTTAACCTCCTAGACTGAGGCATGATTCTGTTCACACTCGTCTGAGAGGCCTGAGTCTAGGGAAGGAAGATGGGCTAATAACAGATGATTCTGTGAGGTGAGACCAGGGGAGCAGAGGTGGACAAAAGGCAGGGGCAGACGGAGGCCTGGAGGCAGGAATGCTGAGAAGCAGGGGGAAACCAGGCCTGAGAGAAGGAGCAGGGCCACACTCTGTAAGGATTTATACACTTAGCAATCAGCAATAAAACGTAGAAGTGAGACGGATGTGTTTTCTTCGTTTCTGTCTCCCTAGTGCCTAGCACAGAATCCCTGAGTGGTACAAATGGTTAATGCACTTGGCTGGTAACAGGTTGGAGGTTTGAATCCACCCAGGGGCACCTCACGAGAAAGGCCTGGCAATCTACTTCCCCAAAATCAGCCACTGAAAACCTTTTGGAGTAAGTTCTACTCTGACACACACGGGGCCCCTCAGAGTTGGAACAGACCGAAAAGCGACCAGTAAACTAGTAACTGCCTAGTACAGTGCTGGCCCACAGTAGGGTTCAATAAAGGTGTGGTGGTTGGATTAATTAATTAATCAATGGATTAATTAATATTTTGAAGGCAGTGATTGATTTGAATTACTGTTTAGGTGTCTTACTCCCAGAGTAGAAGTTGGAGTGGTGGAGAGACTTTTCATTTCTGGACTTTTCTTCTTTAAAAGAGAGAGCAATTCAAAACAAGAGAACAACTGGAATATTTCCCTTGGACCGCAGCCAGCGCACACAATGCCTCCTTTTATTCCCAAGTCAGAAGGCGTTTTGGGCCCAGCCCCTCAGCGTGTGTGTACAACCCAGAGCCTGCCTGACACACTTGCCCACTTGTGCTCAGAAGCACAAAGCCCCCCAGCCTGCCAAGCCCGACACAAATGCCTCCTTCACCGCAGCCTCTCTGACGTGTGCAATTTCAACTGCCACTGCTTCTGAAAAGTCCTCATCCAGGGCCGAACTGAAGCTATCTTGGCTGAATCTCCCCACTACTGCTTGGAGAGAAGGGCAACGATGCTTTCTTGATCATCAAGTCACTTCCACAGGCCACAGGACATGAAGTTAAACTGCCCAGAAACTTGAGGAAAGGGAAGAGTATTTCTGTTCAAACATCAGCCTCTACAGATCATGTTCAATCATCCATTCAACAAAAATGATTGTTCAGGTACTGGGCGAGGGTGTGTGCATTTGTGGATTCACAAGATAGAGTTCTTCCCTTTAAGGAACTCTTGGTCCATGTTGGGAGTAAGAGACCTAAACAAGGACAGACAGAGTAATAGAGGTGTGGTTAAGGCATTATAGAGGCTTGAGAAGGCTCTGGAAGATCAGGAAATCACCACAAACGCGGTATTTGAGCCTTGCTTTGAAGCATGAGTAAATGTTCACCAGGCAGATAAGGCGGAAGCGGCCCTCTAGCCCAGAGATGGGAACATTCATGGTGGGCTGGAGGAATGACCAACAAACCAGGCCCGGAGTGCAGGGCAGGGGCAAAGGATGGGGAAGGCAGGGGATGGAGTTGAGCTCATTTTATTCTGTATAGAGTAGGAAATCATCAAAGGTTCTTAAGCAGGGGAGGGACAAGATGAAAGTTGGGTTTGGATACAACTATGGCTGCAATGAGCAGTGTGTATCCCTAGAGCCTGGCCCATTAGTAGACACTCAATAAATATTTAAAGGATAAGTGAATGATTCTGAGAGAGAAGAGAAAGTAGCAAGTCTGGTGAGAAGATTGGCTAGACTTAATGCTTTTCACCAACTGCTTTTTTTTCCTTATTTATCTATTTATTTTTCTTTTAAAAGAACAGCAGCTTTTCTTCTCCTTTATTGAACCATCAAAAATGTATATAACCTGAACTTGCAGGGATAATTACATAATGTCCCATATTGTTGACAATTTCATGAATGTTGGCTTTGTCTTCCTGAATCATTTTCAGCTCCTTGAAGGCTGGGGAAATGCCTCTTGAGTTTTCTCTGCATTGCCCGACGGCATCTATCATGGTGTTGAGTACATGGGAGGCCTTGGATAAACAGACCCATGAAACAGAGTCATGGAGCATAACTGTTGGACAGGCTCTTGCAATGAATTGGTCCAACTATCTCATTTAACAGATAGGGAGACCGAAACTCAAAAGAAAGGGAAGTAGATGTCCTATCCGAAGATGTGTGTGCATTTCTGCTAATATAATAGACTCTTGCATTTGCACAACAGGGATCTACACTCAGTCAAGACTTTCAAGTGCTAACATCAACTGCAAAGGCACAGATTCTGAAATAAACCAGTGCTGAGCCTGGGTAATAGCAGGGTAAATAGAACACCGACATGCAAACAATATAGGCAGATAAGTATGTGTTTTTGTGCAAACACGGCATTCGGCATCCAATACCTAATAAATTCTGAAAAGGGCATAGAGCCTTGCGCTATGCTCTCTCCAGGAGGCAGGAGAGCATAAAGATTAAGAGCATGACTTTGGAGTTAGGTGGATGCAGGTTTGAATCCCAGCTCTACCACTTACCAATTGTGTGTTTAGCAAGATCCTTCCCCAGCCCCAATGTCTACATACATAAAACAGGAGAAAATTATACCCTCCTTAGAGGGTTGTGCAGATTAAATCGGATGCAAGATATAAAATGGTTGCCTGTGGTGGGAATTGAAAAGAAGTGATAAACTAGAGAGGAAATAAGGAAGAAAACAGCAGGACTTGATGGGATTCATTGATCATCAAACCTTTGAGTACTGACTCTTACTTTGGTTCAGGCACTGGATAAGGGATGAAAAGGAGGTGTCAATAGCTCCAGGATTTCAAATCTAGGTGACTAGAGAGTGGGGGAGACAACAACTGAGCTGGGAAAACCAGGAGGGAGGAAAGAGTTGGGAGTAGAAGGATGGAGAGCTCATCCTTGGACGTGTTGAGTTTGCCTGACTTGTGGTTCATCCACAAAGAGAGGTTCATCCAGGAAGGTGGTCCAACAGGTAGCTGAAAAGGTGGGCCTGGGACAGGGGAGAACACAAAGGTTGGAGATGTAGATTCTAGTCATCTACATCAGTGGGATCACTGCAGAGGTGGGGTGGGTGATAAGGAACAATAGCATAGATGAGTCTAAAGAAAATCCCAAAGAAAGTCCACATGTGGGGAGCAAATGAGGAAGAAGAACCAGAAACTCAGAAGTTGTGAGAACTCATCTATGGTGTCAGGTGCTGCAGAATCCAAAGATGGCAAGGTTGGAGCTCAGTTTCAACAAAGCAAGTAGGCGCATGTCAAAGGTTGATGAGATGGTAGAAGCAGCAGACAGGCTACTACTCTTTGGCAATTTTCCAGTGAAACTCCGGACAGAAATGGGGCAGCAGCTCAAAAGAGGGACAAGGTGAGTTACAAAGAAGCTAAGCACTTTTGCAGGCCAAGGAGAAAGAAGCCAATGGAGAAGGATGGACTTAAGACAGAGAAAAGAGAAGGTGGTGTAAGAGCCGATATTTACTCCAAGCACTGTGCTAAAACATTACATAGATCACCTCATTAATCTAATTTTCACCACAACCATAGGAATTAGGTACTTTTAGCAGCTATATTTTATAATGAGGAAACTAAGGCATAGCAAAGAGTTTAAATAGCTCACCCAAGTTAGCAGCTGAAGGAGCTGAGATTTGAAGCCAAAAGATCTGACTCCAGAGCCCATGGTTCTTTCCCCAAGGGCCAGTTGATGGAGCAGTTTTCTGGAGGTGGGAAGGATAGGTTTTAAAGGCTTGGCTCTGGCAAGCGAGAGGAGAGCAAAGCTGGAGAGGAACAGCGAGTTGAAGATGAAGGAGCTCAAGCCAGACGCCACCACCTTCATAGTAAAGTAGGAAGAAGGCCAAGTGCTAAGAGGGAGGTGCACTGAATGGATTTAAGAACTCCAGGGGAACATGCAAAGTTTGCAATAGTCACTGAAGAGACTAGGATAAGAGACAACTGGTTGCCAAGTAGCAGTTGAGGACAAAGGGCATGGATTTAAAACGTATCCAGCAACCTCAAGGCAGGATCAGAGAAATGGGATGGCAAAGTTTAATCCAAGATTGGGGATTACAGAAGTAAAAGGAGTTGAGAGGGGAAATTGCAGGGTGCAAGAGAGGACGTAAACAGCATGGGTGCTGGCATAATGGGTAAGGGAATATTTTCAATGTCATGTCATCCATACCAGCAAGCACAAAGGTGAAGACAGGGAAAGTAGCCGTGATGTGATATAACTGAGGTCTGCTGACCAGTGACCCACCCAAAGACACTCTGAATACAAAGGTCCCTACAAGCACCCCCACCACCCATCCCAAAATAACTCTTTTTACTTTAATAGCGAAAGCCCATAACCTGCTGCCCAACATGGTGGCCACTAACTACATGTGGCTAGTAGGCATTCGAAACATGCTTGCTCTGAATTAAAATGTGCTGTAAGTATAAAATACATGCTGGATTTCGAAGACTTAGTATGGAAAAAAAATGTAAAATATCTCATTGATTTTTTTTTTTTCTTGTATTGATTACATGTTGAAATGATAATATTTGGGATATATTGGGTTAAATAAAAATATATTATTAAAATTAATTTGACCTGCCTCCTTTTTATTTTCTTTAATGTGCTACTAGAAACTTTAAAATGTGATTCACATTGTATTTCTATTGGCCAGCGCTGGTCCATAAGGCAACTGCGACATATAAATTTGGGCTAAGTAGGAATCAACTCAACGGCAATGGGTTTTTTTTGTTTTTTTTTTTTTAAAGTGTATTATGGGAGCCCTTGTGGCACAATGGTTAGGCTCTTGTCTGTTCACCAAAAGGTTGGCTGTTTGAACCTACCAGCTGCTCCAAGGGAGAAAAGATCTGGTGATCTGTTCCCTAAAGATTAAAGATTTACAGCCTAAGAAACCCTATGGTGCAGTTCTATCCTCCCATAGGGTCGCTATGAGTTGGAATAGACTAGACAGCACACAGCAAGAAGTGTATTCTGCTACTATGCTCATTGAAGCAAATGAGTTTATCCAAAAGGCTCTCTCAGCTTTTCTGTGAGACACTGGGAAACAGAACCAGTAAATCTGATTTACTGGAAGTGGGGATGCAGGTCCAGGGAGATGATCAGAGTTAGGAAATGTATTCTCTGTGGAGTACCAAAACGGGACTTTAGGTGTGTCACTGGGGACAAGAACTAATCATCTGAATGAGACCGAGGGCTGAGAAAGCCCACAAATCCACAAGCGGTGCCAAGAGCTGGCCCTGCAGCCACTTCCAATCCTGGATCCTCCATTCAGTGTCCTAGCTCTGCACCAGGCCATTCCTGACCTCCCCAGCTCCCACTTGCCATCTTTGCTGACCTCAGGGCGACCTCCAAGCCTATCCCCTTCATCTGTGCCCACCTCTCTCAACACACTAAGCCCAGTGACCTCACAGTATTGGAAACAGCCTTTCCCAGCTAGCCAGACTGGGGTCGATGACCCCCTGCACGCAGCTGGCCTTCTAAGGAGCTTCCTGCCAACAATTAAGAAAGGAGGCAACACTGGGGTCTTAAAAACCTGCAAGCAGCCATCCAAAATACAACAATCAGTCTCTATTTGACTGGAACAACAGAGGAAAAAGTAGAGTCAGGAATAGTAGGAGAATATGGGATGTGTGGCTAATTGTCTCCATGAACAACTGCCTCCTTTGCCATGAGACCGGAAGAGCTGGATGGTGCCCAGCTACCATTACTGATCATTTTGACCAAAGATTGTAGAGAAGAATCCTGATCACAAGGGGGAAAATGCAGAACAGAATTTCAAAGTCTCATGGACTCCAGACTTTCTGAAATTATTGCCCTGAGATAATCTTTAAACCTTAAACCAAAAATATCCCCTGAAGTCTTCTTAAAACCAAACAATAATTTAGCTTAACCAGTAAAGAATGTCTGCCCTGAGCATTGTGCTCTTTCAAGATGTATTTATCTGGGATCAAACTGACAACAGCAACTTGAAAAATTACATAGAAACCTTAGGGGGGCAGTGAGTTTATGTTAATGGGGGAGGAAAACCCAGAAAAGGAGAGTGAGAATGGTTGCACAACTAGAAGAATGTAATCAATGTCACTGAACTGTGCATATGGAAACTGTTGAATTGGTGTATGTTTTGCTGTGTATATTCTCAACAACAACAAAATAAATAAAATTAAAAAAAAAAAGAAAGAAGGTAACATGACACACCATGACTAGCACTGGACTGCAAGCTAGTAACTCTCGCTCCTAACCCAGATGTGTCCAGTTTTTGCTGGTGAGTTTAAGGCATATCACAACTTCTCTGGGCCTCTGCTGCTTCATTTGCCACATAAAAATACTGGATTCCCTGGGTGGCACAAATGGTTAAGCACCTGACTACTAGCCGAAAGGCTGGAAGTTCAAACCCACCCAGTGGTGGTTTGGAAGACAGGCATGGCGACCTGCTTCCGAAAGGTCACAGGCTTGAAAACCCCATGGAGCAGTTCGACTCTGCAACACGTGAGGTTGCCATGAGTCAGAGTCAACTAGACAGCAACCCTCAACAAATCTATCAAATTTAGGTAGAGTCAATGAGATAAGTAGAGTAAGAACGCTTTGTTAAAGAAGATGTGTTACACAAAATGAAAGAGAACATTAAAATCTAGGGAGGAGAGACGTGAAAAAGGAAAAGTAGGGAGGAGGAAGGAGAAGCCATGGGCAGAGATGAGGTATGAATACTCCCTTGTGCTAAGAGGGGGCTGACTTTCCCCTCTGGCAGGAGAGCGCCCCTGAAGAACCCGCACAAGCAACAGCCTTCCTATCAGAGACAAACACACACCTGGCTTCAAGAATTTTCTGGCAGCTGAATAAATAGAAGTGATTCCAGGGAAGATGTCCTAAACAAAACTTGAATGCATCTGTTAACGAACTGTTTGAGATTTTTATGTTACTCAAAACTGAAGAGAGGATTGAAGCTCCACCATGAGAAGTTACATTCATCCCAGAATCACACCCCGGCCCCCAGCAGAAGTGAAGAGTGGCACAGTGGCACAGTGGTTGGCTGCTAACCGAAAGGTTAGCAGTTCAAACCCACCAGTTGCTTCATGAGAGAAAGATGTGGCAGTCTGCTTCCGTAAAGATCTACAGCTTTGGAAACCCTATGGGGCAGTTCTACTCTGTCCTTTAGGGTTGCTATGAGTTGGACTTGACTCCACGGCAATGGGTTTGGTTTTTGTTTTAATATGTTCAAGACAGAGCATAAGGAGAAAAACGTTCCAGAACAGCATGCAAAATATAAACCATATGTACGATTTCTATCCAGGCATATATTGAAATACATCTAGATATATATAAAGATACATAGTTATATATCATGTAGGTATAGAACCAAGCCTAGAACAATCCACTCCAAACTGCCCCATATGTCCTAATCACCAATTCTTGACAGTTTAGTGTCTTCTCCTTTATATGCTTCTATATGTTTTAAATATTTGCAACTTATTGGTATGTTTTTCAATTTAAAAAATCTCAATAGGGCTCTAATTGAGCTCTTCGAATCATAAAGCACATCACCCAAAAATTATTTGAAAAATGGAAAAACTTTCTCTTTTCCATTATTTTCCTTATAAACACACATATACACACAGATAAATTTTACCTTGTCCTTCAAGAGTCCAATTTTTCAAGCTTATAAGCTTAATAAAAGTAAGATAGTAAAAACCTTACAATGTGTTATGGATTGAAATGTCTACCCCTAAAATATGTGTTGGAATCTTAACCCCTATACCTGTGGATGTAATCCCATTTGGGAATAGGATTTTCTTTGTTATGTTACTGAGGCCATATCAGTGCAGGGTTATGTCTTAGACCTAATGACTTGAGATACAAAAAGAGCAGATTAGCCCAGAGAGAAGCAAGCACAAATGGGGGAAAGATAGATGCCACACGGACATCTCCAAAGAACGGAAGAACTCCAGGGCTACAGAAGTTGAGACAATGAATTTCCCCCAGAACCAAAAGAGAGAGAGCCTTCCCCTAGAACTGGTGCCCTGAATTTGGACTTCTAGCTTTCCAAACTGTGAGAAAATAAATTTCTGTTCTTTAAAACCACTCATTTGTGGTATTTCTGTTACCACAGCACTAAGAATCCAAGATGCAACGCAATGAATATTTGTGAAGGGCGAGTATTTGGGTGTCCTTTCCCAGTAGAGACACCAGATGCCATGTCTGAGAGCGGTGGGCAAAATGACCCACCCCAGAGCCCTATCATCTCCATCTTTCCAGTTGTCCCATTCCCACTCTTTCTAGAACATTCTTTCCAAGCCATCATGCATCAAGTATCCCATTGTCCCCACCTAACTGCCCCTCCAAAATTAAAATTCATTCCCAAGGAGTAGTAAAATTAATTCCCTAATTTGATAAAGGGATTACAATGCTCATGGTTTAGAATTTTCTTTCTTCTCTCGAGTAACACATTAATTAGCATTTTATTAGGACCTTTCTCAGCACAATGTATTAACTCTCGAGTGATGTGAGTGGTGGGGATTTCAAGCAAGCTAATTGGCTGGTGGGAGAAACTGCCTGAGGTTGCCGAGCTTGTCTGAGGGTCACTACTCACCCCTGGCCAAGGACTGCCATTTGGGGATTGTCAGATCTTCTGATTTTTTTTTGGCAAGAGAAACAAGGGATATGGATTCATGTCAAACTTGATGTCTTGGATTGAATTATGTCCCACCAGAAATGTGTGTATCGATTTGGCTGGCCATGATTCCCAGAATTGTGTGGTTGTCCTCCATTTTGTGATTGT
>NW_004443939.1:8423474-8477017 GCF_000243295.1 Trichechus manatus latirostris
TTTATTAGTTGGAAGGGAGGGAAGACAGAAGGAAGGAAGGAGGGAGGAACAGGTCACCAGCAACCAAGAAATGTGAAATACAATGCAACGGCACGACTCCAGCCCTAATTCTGCTTTGGGATCGGTGCTGGCTCCTTTGTGCCTTAGGACGAAAGCAGAGAATGGAGAACGGCTCCAGATGCCTTCCACCGCCCCAAGGTGGCGCAGGCAGGTGGCAGGTGCTACTTGGCTTCTGGGCCTCAAGAAAGAGCACTCACCTTTGCTCTTTGCTCCTGGGTATCTGGACCTAGGGGACTGTGATTTTATGCATTAGTCAGGCTTTTCTTTGGAAGGATAACTTCAGTTATGATGGATGATGGTGGGGATGAGCTTTCCCTAGAGGTTGGCAGGAAAGTGAACCAAAGAAGCTCACAGCAGGCCGGGTGGATGCAGAAGGGCTGATAACAATTCCCATTGCCCAGGGCAGCTGCCTGGTCAGAAAATGTGCCTTCTCTGAGTCAGGACATGGGGGAAGGATGCATCTTCTATCCGAAAACCCTAGGTGTTCTGCTGGTTGCTAGAAACCTTTTGTGCTAGGCCAGTCTGCTCCTCCTCCTGGACCCTCTCCCTCGCCCAGGCTGGAGAGAACCTCCCGGGTCTCAGGAGAACAGACAGGGGATCTAGCCCGGGTTGATGTTCTTAAAAGCCCAGCTGCCCCCCTCAAGGGGTTACATAGTTATGACACCCTCTAACACCCAGAGGGTTAAGGAAGACTCAGTTCCCCTCCCTCCCCTAAAAGTCAAGCTGGAGAAGAAAAGGCCAAGAAAGAGGGCCTCAGAGACTTTGCCTCAAGGGCAAATGACCTGGAGGAAGGTCTACGGTCCACGCCCTGCCCATCCACATGCTTCCAGGGCTCTTCCAGAGCAGAGGCAGGATTCCCAGGCCCCCTCACACCCAGATTCCCATCTAAGCAGCCGAGTTGCCCCACTTCCCCTTTCTCTACCCTCTTTTTCCTCCATCTTTCCCCATTGTGTCCCACCCAGAACCTTCCTCTCAGGCCCCCCAGGGTTTCAATCATTACCTCAACGATACATTGAAAAATATGGGACTCTCACTGAGAGCCTTGGGTAAGCCTGGCATCTGGAGGTACATTAACTCAGTAAATCATCAAGGAACCAGTAACGTTGGATCTTTTAATCCATCTTAAAGGCAAGAAAAGTAGATTTAAAACCACTTTATAATTAGAACGAGAAAAAAAACTTTCAATGAACGTGACTACATTACATAAACAATATATATATGTATATATATAGATACGTATATAAATATATATATATGGCTGGAGCCCTGACAGAGTAGTGGTTAAGAGCTCAGCTGCTAACCAAAGGGTCAGCAGTTCAAATCAATCCACCAGCCACTGCTTGGAAGCCCTATGGGGCAATTCTACTCTGTCCTATAAGGTTGTTATGAGTCGGAATCGACTCAACGGCAACAGGTAGGGTCTGGTTTTATATATATGCATAAAACAAAAACCAGGACTTCCACTAGGGGAAGTGACCAAATAATCCTTCTGAACTGACAAAGAAAAAAAGCTAATTTTATTAACTACTTATTATATCCAAGTGCTTTATGTGCATTTTCTCATTTCATCTTTGAGTAATTTCTTATTATTCCCATTTTACAGACCAGGAAACTAAGGCATAAGGAGATGAAATGAATTAAGTGCATTTCACTGTTCCCTGCAGCTGGTCTCACTGTAGCAACCTAACAGGTTCCCGTTGGGGTAACATATTTACATTTTGACCAAAGCGTTCTGGAGAAGACAAAGGACTGACTCTAAAGCGGGAATTTCAGGGCTCAGCTCTACCCAGTGCAGCGCTCTCAGGCCAGGAGCCTTTTGGCACCACAAGGCATCAGCCCGAAGGCGGCCACCCACGGGCCTGATGAACACAGGGCTCCATTCAGCTGCTGGCAAAGCCAATGGGTAGGGTGAGGGGGAAGAAGTCTAGGGGTTATGGAAGGCCAGTCCAGAGGCGGGCGCTAGTGTGGGGGAGAGAAAGTAATGTCGGAAGAATGTGGGCTCAGGTACTCTGTTCATGCACCCTCACGCAAAAATATCAGCCCTCTTAACCATGGCACAAACGGTTAGGCACTGGGCTACTAACCGAAGGGCTGGTGTTTGGAACTCACGCAGAGGTGCCTCAGAAGAAAGGTCAGGTTATCTGTTTCTGAAAGGTCACAGACTTGAAAACCCTATGGAGCAGCTCTACTCTGGCACACATGGGGTCACCATGAGTGGGAATCAACTCAATGACAACTGGTTTGGTTTTTTGGGTTTTAACAGTATGGAAGAGACCTTACCATCCTTTAGTGTCAGGGCGGGGCAGAGTGCTGGAGCAAGAGGCCTGGAGTTTTCATTCCAGCTCATTCACTCCCTCTGTGACCCAGGTCCTGCCACATGCCCTCTGGTCCTCAGTATCCTCATCTATGAGATAACAGGGTAGTCTAGGTCACTGGGGAGGTCTCCTCCACCTTGAACATGATACAGCCACATATAAGCCCTATGAACCCAGTACCTGGAGAGGCAGCGTTAATGGCCAAGGCTGAGAGGATCATTGAGGGAGAGGGAGAAAAAAGCAGGGGCCAAAGAAAGGTGAGAGATGAACTCTAGGCGATGGGACCCAGAACAGGAGATCTGGGGGTTATAGGGGTGCCAAGAATGGGCAGTGAGGTCCTGAAAGGGGGATCAAAGGACACCGTTTGATCACTGTCATTTGAATCATCAATGGCATCAGAGACATCATTAATTCACTACCATTTCTCAGGGTTCTACTGAAAAGGAGTCCACGCCAGACGCAGCATTGAACACTCGGGATGTGGAGAGGGAGCTTATAGCCAGGAGAGACAGCCACATACACGTGAAAAACAAAGAATTCTTAACAGGCAAGGACAGAACGCTGCCAGGAGTGCTGCCTACTGACCACAGGCCCGTTTGAGGGAATCCGGAAAACCCTCCTGAGGACGTTTAAGAAGATATGGAGGATTTCACTCAGTGTAAGAGGAAAGTGGTTGCACTTGAGCTGAGAGAACAGTATCCAAAATGGGGCTGAAGCACTTGGGAGAGATTTAAGTTGAGGAAGGAGCTATCATTCTCTCCATTCCACAGATGTGAAAACTGAGGCTCAGTAAGATTACAGCCAGAAGGTGGCTGAGCCAGAATTAGAGACCAGGTCTGCCTGACTCCACAGCTTTCGCTTTTAATTTTTATCCCACCCTCACTATGGGTTAAGGGTGGGGAGAGGAAGGGAGGAGGCATGTGAACAGGCAATAGACTGGATTGGGGAAGATAGGGGACAATGGTAAGCACTTCCCACCCAAAACCAAAATGGCAGCCAGAGTTGTTCCAAATACACTCTTCGCCTGTGGTTGCCAGAGCGGTTTTTAAGAGCACAGGGTTCTGGAACCAGCCAGCTCTGGGCTTAGATCCTGGCTCCACTGTTTGATTTCTCTGTGACCTACAGCAAGTATTTAACCTCTTAGAGCCTCACTTTGCTCACCAATAAAACAGGAATGATACAGACATACTTTATTGGGTAGTTGGTAAAGATTAAATGACTGGTATATTTGAGAGGCTTGGCACAGTGTCTTGGCACTTGTTAAGTGTTCAGTAAAAGATAGCTAAAACCAGCCACTAATCCAACGTTGCTCCAGTGAACTCTCCTCTCTGCTAGCTTTACTCTCAAAATCAACAGCTGGCCAGTCCTCCCACATCCTCTCCACTCTCAGCTCAGGAGCCCCTCCCTCCACTTGTCTGCCTCCTTTGCGTTCCCTCCATTTCAGAACCCACTTCAAAGCTACTTCTCCCTGTGAGTTGCCTCTTTCCTAGGATGCTAGTTTGTATTTGATCAAGTGATTCATCAATTAGCCTACACAAACTCCTTAACCTCTCAGGAATGGAAGTGTCCATTAGGGGGTTGTTTCAATGGACTGGTTTTCATGGGGTCAGCCAGACAACAAGCGCAGGGGCTGGTGGGTGTGTGCACTGATGGGAATTAGCTAACAAGTTGCCCACGTGTGTCTGCAATTTATAAATTAACCTCTGGATATACATCAAAATCTTCTACCCAAACTACAAATCTTTTGCTTTTGCAAATTTGCCAAACTATTAAATGGAATGTACTTCTGCTGAAGAATGTCTTCCACTAGTTCAACACAGATAGATGGGTAAATGAAAGGTTAAGGAAAGGGAGTGGGGGGAACTGGGAATTGTGCTCCTGTCAGGGGTTCTGAATTCTTTGTGCAATTGACAACTTTGGCATCCAGGTGAAGCCTATGCATAAAATATTTAAATGCATAAAATACAATACATAGCTTGACAACAAAGGAAGCCTATTAAGTTTTAATACAATTATTAAATTTTAAAAAACAAATGTGTAACACAGTAATACTGTATATTGTGCTTCTTTATTAACGCATTAAATAATAAGCTCTCGTAGCGGGTGTAATAACTACTGGAACTTCAAGGTCGTGATGAGTATAAATAATATTTTAAGATATCTGCAACAACTGAACTGTGATACGAAAATGTCTGTGCTTTCTGTTGGTGACAAAGTCACAGGTACCGCAAATACGCTGTTGTTTGTTACCTACATTCATAATCAAAGGAAATGCTAAATAAAGATATTATTTTTTCCCCATCCAAATTCACAGACACCTCTAAATTCTATACATACACCCCTTGGGACTGTTGACCCCAAGTTAAGAATCCCTGCTAAGTACTTTATAGCTCTTGTAAGTTTTTACAAACAGTTCAGTGCTAGACTTGGTGAAAATTGGTGGTTTGGATCCACCTAGATGCTCCTTGGAAGTAAGCCTGGCGATCTGCTCTGAAAGGTCACAGTCTTGAAAATCCCCTGGAGCAATTCTACTCTGCACACATGGGGTCTCCATGAGTTAGAATCAACTCAATGGCAACTAACAACAACAACATTTGTACTGGGTATACTCCTGAGTTCCAGTTCACCTTCATCCTCTTCTTGGAGGAATCTCCATCCACGCCCCTAAAAGGCCGAATTCTGTACCATATGACTCTCCTCTCCCCGCCTCCATCTCATCCCCAGGCTGATCAGAGACCTACCAAGACACGGCTTGGAGAGAAAGCCTCAGCTTCCAGAGAACTGGGCAAAGACAACGAGATCCTGCCTGGAATGTGACTTAAGAGACAAAGAGGAGAGGTTCACGGTATGCAGGACAAGAGGCAGGGGAGAAGCAGGTGCTGAGGTGAGCTGTTGGCACTTAAAGGTAACATCACAGCAGGAAGAACAGTAACCTGCTGCATGGTGGAGTCGCCTCAAATTCAGAACCCTCTGCGCTCTGCTCAGGGATGCCTGAATTCACTCCAGGTCTGCACTTAGATGTCAATAAATATCTTCATTAGATCTGGCTTAAGGGAGTCTCTGTTTCTGTATTGTTATTCTTAGCTGTAGTTGAGTCAGCCCCAACTCATGGTGACCCCATGCACAATGGGATCGGACCATTGTGATTGATAGGATTTTCATTGGCTGATTTTCAGAATTAGTTCACCAGGCTTTTCTTCCTAGTCTGTCTTAGTCTGGAATCTCCACTGAAACCTATTCAGCATCATAGCAACACACAAGACATTGTGGTGACCGAGCATGACGGGCAGTGGCTATGCATGAGGTACATTAGCTACAAATGGAACCTGAGTCTCCTGCATGAACGGGAGAATTCTACCACTGACCCACCACTGCCCTGTTTTCTGTATTAGAAGACCCCTAAGTCCATATTATATGGTCCATTATAGGGTTACTACAAGTCAGAATCAACTCAACAGCAATGAGTTTGGTTTTTTTAAGTCCATACTGGAAGCAGCTCTGGTGATGCAGTGGTTAAGTGCTTGGCTGCTAACTGAAAGGTCGGTGGTTCGAACACACCAGCTGCTCTGCAGGAGAAAGATATAGCAGTCTGCTTCCGTAAAGATTACAGCCTTGCTGACAGAGACTGGAGAAACTCCGAGAGTATGGCCCCTGGACACCCTTTTAGCTCAGTAATGAAGTCACTCCTGAGGTTCACCCTTCAGCCAAAGATTAGACAGCCCCATAAAACAAAACGAGACTAATGGGGCACACCAGTCCAGGGACACGGACTAGAAGGCAGGAGGCAACAGGAAAGCTGGTAATGGGGAACTCAAGGTCAAGAAGGGACAGTGTCGACATGTCATGGGGTTGTTAACCATTGTCATAAAACAATATGCACACTAACTGTTTAATGAGAAACTATTTGTTCTGTAAATCTTCATCTAAATTACAATTAAAAAAAAAAAAGATTATAGCCGTGGAAACCCTACGGGGCAGTCCACTCTGTCCAATTGGATCACTATGAGTCCGAATCGACTTGACGGCCACAGGTCAATGGGTAAGTCCATACTGGAATCTCTAGGTGGTGTAAACAGTTAATATGCTCAGCTGCTAACCAAAAGGCCGGAGGTTTGAGTCCACCCAGGTCATCTCAGAAGAAAGGTCTGGTGATCTACTTTAGAAAAATCAGCCATTGAAAACCCTATGGAGCACAGTTCTACTCCGTTACATATGGTCGCCATAAGTCAGAGTTGACTTGAGGGCAATTAGTAAGTACATATTATCAGTACCATTTTACAGACGAGGAAACTGAAGTTCAGTAAACTTGAGTAATTTGTTTAGGCTCACGGGCTAGTTAACGTTGGAGCCACTTTCTCTTTCTCTCCCCTGCCCCTTTTTTGAGGGCAGGGGAGTGATGCCTTTACATATTTATTTATTTAAAGTCACACAAATGATACATGAAAACAATCTCTTCAAATCTTCAGACATTACTAATAAAATGCCCCTCTCCCCCCACACACTGAATATTGTAGCTAACAACGCTAGACCCTGCCCATACTGGATTTATACTCAGCCACCACGCAATTCTACATTCCTCCTATTTACACCTTTCGCCAAGAGTCAGATGCCTACATTTTTTAAGGGAGAAGAGGTGGGGACTAAGGAGTAGCCAATGAGCACAGCACCTGGAAGTACTCAGCCCTGTTGCCTGGTGCCCTGCTTATGAAAATCAAAATTGATTTCACCGAGAGCCGGCGTCCCTGGGCCACGGGGCCTGCGCTCACAGAAAGAAGGCTGCTCTTTTATCTTTGCGTGGAGCAAATTCTCCCCAATCCCATATTTCTCTGCCCCCTTGCCACTTGATGTCAGAGCAACAAACTAGAAATACATACCAAAGGAAACTCTACGAAGGATCCTTCCCACACAAAGAGATAGAAGTCACAGACACGTTAAAATATATATATATATCCAACCAATAAGTTTTATTTACTTTTGGAAAAATAATGGAGAGGGTTGGGAATTGAGATTTATGTTTTCTCCCATAATGCCTGTGTCCCCAGAAAGCTATTTGAGGGGTAGGACCCAAGGCAGGGGCAAGAGAGTGAGGTGTTCCCTTTTAAAATAGACTCCTTTCCCTTGGAGAAGGAATGCTCAGCCAGCTTCTTTAGACACCACAAATCCATAACGGCCTGCATATCACATTAACCATCTACTTGAATTCTTGGGGCAGCGTTTATTTTATCCTGGAAACTGCAATAGGCCTATTTTTAGCAGCAGAACCCCTCTTCTTTCTTTTAATCCTACTTTGAAATATTAAATCTGTGTAGACTGGAAGCTGTTCACAGAAAAGCTTATTAGAAGCCTCTTGATCCAAACTCTAGGTCTGGGAGTTTACAACTCGCATCTGAGGTGCAGAGAGGTTAGGGTCCAGCTGTAAATCACACAGCTAGTTGGCAACAGTTCTAGGGTCCAATCCCAGGATCCCCTGGTCTCCAAAACAGTGCCTCTTACCACAAGCCCACCACAGAATAACAAAAAGTGATTAGCAGTTTTGTCTCCAAAGATGGCTCTATCAAAACCCAGTTTTATTGCTTATCAGTTCCGTGACCCCAGGCAAGTCACTTAACCTCTCTGAGCCTCACTTTCCTCATCTATAAATTGAAGATTCTGACAGTAACTACCTCTAGGATTACTGCAAGGATTAAATGTGCCAGCACTTGGCACACTTAATAATAGCATACACTACTATAGGGTTGCCATGAGTCGGAATCAACTTGATGGTTACGAGTTTGGTTTTGTTTTTTGTTATTATGTTGTACTGATCTTGTTTCACATATGGAATTTAGCAGATCAGTCATCTGAAATGTAATAACTGTATCCACACAACAACCTAGAGACCAGCAAGAAGAATGTATTATCAAACCCATTTTATAGGTAAGGAAATTGATTCCCCCAGAACGACATAACTTGCACCAGATCAGAGTTTTAAGAGTGAGCACAACTGCAGCATTACAAAAACCCTAAATGTTCTCCCCACCCCACTTCTCAAAGTATTAAATGTAAAAGTGACCTCTTCTCTTCCCCCTGCAGAGCAGAACCACATATGCGTATGTATACACTCTACCACCATTCCTTATAAACTGGAATCGGCACGACGCCTGGCACAGAGCAGAGATTCAATGAAGCTTTGATGGATGAGTAAATTACTGAATAAATGAAGAGCCTGACCTGGAGATAGGAATGATATAGCCTGAAGTAGGTGTCTTGTTGCAGAAAGCCGGAGGCAGGAAGGCAAGAGCTCCAGTGGCAGCAAGCACCGAGGCCCAGTCCCTCCTCAGTCTACTCTGCGGGCAAGTAGCCGCTGACGAGGCCAAGAGCTAGGCCCCTGATTTCAGTGATTCCATCCAGAGCATCTCCCAGCCTGCCCACAGGAGATAAATGTGAAGCACACGTGACCCTCCTCTGGCTAAAACAGATGTAATAACATTGCAGACAAGGGTGGGGAGCAGGCCAGGGAGATGCCCCATCTGTCTTCCTAATTGTCAACTCTGCCCATAATAAGATTTTTCTCCCTGTCACACCTTAGGCTGCTGCTGAACTGAAGCAAAACCAAGATATCCATCTTCCAGCCATGAGCAGCAGCTTTTCACCAAGTGCCAGGTAAAAAATTAGGCCGCTGGGTTAAGAGAACCAGAGCGAGCTAGAAAGAGCCCTGGACTGGGAGTCAGAGGCCCAGATCCATGCTCTTAAATAGCTGTAGGTGCTTAGGCAAATCACTTCATCTTATTGGCTCTCAGGTTCCTGTAAAATTAAAGTCCAAAGTTCCAGAAATGGGGTCAATGAACCATGTGATATTGTGTGCAAAATATTTTAGGTTATAAGCAATTGGAGGAGAGTGCCCGTAATTTTCAATAGAATCTCAAAGGGATGTGTGACATCCCTACCCCCATAAAAAAAAGTTAAGAAGTACTGGACTAGATGGTTTCTATCCAACACACATTTGTTGACACCTTCTAGGCATTTGACAGGAGCCTTGGTGGCACAGTGGTTAAGCATTCGGCTGCTAACCAAAAGGTCTGCAGTTCGAATCCACCAGCCACTCCACGGGAGAAAGATCTGGCAATCTGTTTCCTTAAAGGAAACCTAGGAAACCCTATGGGGCAATTCTACTCTGTCGTACAGGGTCGCTATGAGTCGGATTCGACTTGACGGCAATGGTATGGGTAGGCACTGGAGACACAAACATGAACAGGAAAGTCCTACTTTTAAGATGCTCAGTGTTACAGAAGCATGTCCAGGGAGCTTCAGAAATAAAGCAGAGGCAGCATTTGACTCTGCCTGGTCAGGAAAGGCCACCTTATGTTTAATGTTGATGTTGAAGGGTACGTGTACATTCACTGGGTGAACAAGCAGGAAGAGTATTTAGAACAGCATGTGCATAGGTAATGTGTGTGCCAGGAACTGCTGGAAGTGTAGTGTGTGAGCAGAACATACAGGTTGCTCATGAGGAGGGGGTGGGGGGAGGAAGGGTGGCAGAGGCCAGAAATGAGACTGCAAAGGAAGGCAGGGACCAGATTAGGAAATGCCATGTATGCCACCCAAAGGAATTTTACATGGTAGGCAATGAGTTCTTTCTAGTTTGAACAGTCTAGGTGAGCCACCACTCCCAGCATGTATCTTGTTGGGCAGAGGCCTTGATCAGTTGTGAGCTCAATGGGTGGTAGGGAAAGAAGAGAGGAGAGAGCTGCTGCCTCTTGGCAAGAGGAGTGGGCACGGGCTGTCTGACCAAGGTGCAGGTAGCAAGTGCATGCATGAGGGGTAACTCCAGCCAGCTGCTTATTAGTATCTCACTACTTTTCTCCCTGTACTGTGTCCCAGCCATGGGGATGCCAACTGTCCATTATTATGGCAGAGAAAGGAGGGCCCTGGTTGGCCCAGTCAATGAGATGCAGGGCTAAGGGGCATGCCCAGTAGGAGCCCTGGTCAGCACTTGGTAAACACAGGCTTTCCATCCCTCTAATGGTCTCTGATATTTGCCTCAGGGCCCTCTCACATGCTGTTCCTTCCCACTCCCTGCATCTCCTTAACTCCAATCAACCTTCAGACTGAGCCACTACTGGACCTATCATAGCCTCTCAGAGCCCTTTTTCTTGCAAACAACCTAGCACTTTCATAATTCTGTATTTATTTGAGTGATTGATTCATGTCAGTCTCAGCTACTTTGACTGGAAGCTCCATGAGGTCAGAGAGTGCCAGTTTTGTTCATTTTGGTATCCTACTACCTTGTCTGGTGCCTGGCACACAGGAAATATTTATTGGGTGAATGAATAAGTCTGGTCTGAACGCTGAGCTATACCCCCAAGTCACTGCCCACCACTCCCCCCTACATGTCCAGGGGAGAGGAGTTGACCATGGGCAAGAAGGCCGGGCTTGAGAAGGCAATAGCAGAGTAGACTCTGTCTCTATTACAAGAGAAGATCTATGTTCTCCTGTGTTGATGCTTTGAGAGACTCTAAGGAACCAGAACTGGATTTACTCAGGCAAGTTCTCAGGAATTGTGTTTAATTCACCATGCTTTCATCCCTCAACCTGTTCACTGGTTGCTGCTGACCCTCCCCTGGCCACACTTGGTCAATAGTGAAGGACTTTGCCCAGGCCTCAGAGTCACCATGTGGGAGGCCAGATCTCTTCCTTCTCCCCTGGAAAATGCTCCTCCTCTCCCTCTAGGCCTGCACCCTAGAGTGCTGGGGGACTAACACTGTCCTTTCCAGTGGCCCCGGCCGATGCCCAGGGCAAGAGCAGGTTCAGACCAGGTGTAAGGGCTGTGTGGCTGGACTTTCCAACTTCCACACTAAGTAACTGGCCACCCTGCAGGAGGAAAAGTACTTGGGGTCAAAGATTTGACCTTAGGGGAGAAGCAAGAGGAAAGGGTTCTCGCCAAGTGGCCTGAAAGCGCCCTCCCTGCGCACTCAGCCCTCCACTACCTCCACCCAAGGTCGCCGCCTTACGGGAGCTCTGGAAAGTTCAGCCAAAGGCCGAGGGGTCCCAAGGCAGGAGCTGAGGGCCGGGTTTTGCGTAAAGAGACTAAGAGGACAGTTCCAGACATCTCTGGGACTAGAGGCTGGGTGCCTCCAGTCCTGCAAGCTGCAACCTAGACCGCAGGGCACAGCTCGGGAAAAGCTGGACGGGGGCTGCACCACCACAGCCGCAAGGACAACGCGCCTCCGCCTCCTAGCCGGTCTCCGCCCTCCCTAGCACTGAGGCTCGGGGAGCCAAGTCAAGGCTGGAAGGGGAGCGGCTCCCACCCCTAGGCAGCCCGCGCAGTCTTGGCAGACACCCTCCCCGGATGGTTCAGGACCCCAGGCTCCTAGCGGGGGCGCCGGGTCAGCCCCGATTGCCGCAGCCTCCGCCTTTCGGGGAGTCGGGGACGCTGCGCTGTAGAGGAGGGCGAGGCAGGCGGTGGAGGCAAGAGCGGAGTAGCTGAGCGCCGGGTCCAAGACTCGGGTAGCCCAGGGCTGGGTGCTGGGACGCCTCAGCCAATGCACTGCCCGGGCGGGGGTCGCACAGCCCCTTACCTTGGTGAGCTGTGGGGGTCGGGTGCAGTTGGGGCGAGGAGCAAGCGGCCGCACACCCGGGCTTCGGGGCGCACGCCCGGGCTTCGGGGCGCACGCAACCTCCGGGTGCACAGTCCTCGTCCGGGGCGCGCACCCCAGGCCGGCGCACACTTGGCGTCCGGGGCGCGCACACCCTTCAGGCGCCCTCTCGCCTGCGGACTTGGCGTGGGCTCGGGGCGCACACCCTGCAGTTCACACCCAGCGCGGCGGACGCGGGCCACTTGGGCGCGGTTGCGGGACTAGCCCGGCGTGGCCAGCGCAGGCTTTGCCGGGTGTCTCCGGCTGCTTACACCGCCGGTGTCCCCGCCTTCGCTGGAGGAAAAAAAAAAGACTCCTGACGCGGCGCGGGCTTCGGTGTGTAGGAAGGGGCAGAATTTCGAAACCGAGGGGAGGGTCTTAGCCTTGATAAACTCAAAAAGCCCTCGGACTGAATGTGGAGGAACAACTTTTTTGAAAAGAGACCAGAAAACTGTGGATAGCGCTTTTCAGATTTCCGAAGTGTCTTAACATACATATGTCTCAGTTCATTTTACTTACAACAGTTAGTTAGGTAGGGCACTTTTGTCCTCGTTTTACAAATGGGGAGACACAGCATCACACAAGGTAATGACTTGCCGACGTGCAATGAGGTGGTATACCTCGCAGCCGGATTTCCTAATCGTGAGTGGGGTAGGGGTGGGGAAGTAATAGAATCTTTATCCCTCCTGAGTCTTGTCTTTGTTCATTTCCTTTTTTTCTTCCCAGTCATTCCTGTGGTCCCGCTCAGGAATGCTCAGTCTTTCACGTTGTACTCCCACCTCCCACTGACGCTCTTTATCTCTTCAAAGTATTTGCATTTCAATCACTGCCCTTGCATGACCAGCTCACTAACTCGGTGCCAGGCTCTGTGCACAGTAACCCTATGAGAAAGGAACTGGCACGAACCCATTTTACAGATGAGGACAAACAGGCATGGGAGGGATGGAGTGCAACAGAACCTGTAAGCCTCCAGATCCCAGCTCCCTCTCACTCTGCACTTCTCAAAAGGTCCATTGGCACACGTTATACTTAGCCAACCAGGTTTAACGTTGTGACCCTGAAGGGAAAGATAATTTGGGGTAAGGAACATTTCCAGGTTCCCATTTCCCTGTTCTTGACAGAAGCATGACTATTAGAACAGTTTTATTTCCACCAGGGCTTTGAACCACCACACATCTGTCAATTTGTCCTGCTGTGGTGGCTTCTGTATTACTATGATGCTGAAAGCTATGCCACCAGTATTTCAAATACCAGCAGGGTCACTCATGGTGGACAGGTTTCAGCAGAGCTTCCAGTCTAAGACAGGCTAGAAAGAAAGGCCTGGTGATCTACTTCTGAAAATTAGCCAATAAAAACCTGTGGATCACAATAGAATATTGTCTGATACAGTGCTGGAAGATGAGCCCCCTGGGTCGGAAGGCAAATGACTGGGCAACATCTTGTTCTGTTATACCTAAGGTCATCATGAGTCGGAGCCAACTCTACCACAACTAACAACAATAGAGCTTTCTTAGAAGTAAATCAGTAGCCCCAGGGCATTAATAAATGGCAACAGAGGCTTGGCGTCAGTATTGGGAAATAATAGGGGGTGGTGGGGACTGTGTAAACTCGAGGGTAGATCCAGGCTCCGGCCCAAAGTAAAGAGAGCAGCTGCTACTCCATCCTAGTCGTTTTTACCGTCTAGGACAAGGAGTTAATATTGCCGATCTTCCCATTTTTTAACAGAAGCTATAAATCTGGATTTTTAAATGAAGTCTCCTGGTTTGTTGGCAGCTGATTTTAAAATGTTTAACACTTTTTATTATAGGCCTATACTGTTCAAGTCAAGCGGAGTAAGTCTATGGATCAGATCCAGCCCTCGGCCCAGGAGTTTGTGATCTCTGGTTTTGGGTTCTTCACACTATTTCATTTGGCCTTCGCAACTCCCCTGTGAGATGGATCCGGCATGCATTACTGTCTCCGTTTTGGGGAAGAGGAAACTGGTTCAGGTGGGTTTGCTAATTAACTGGGGGTAGCCCAAGCTAACAGCTGGAGCTGGAACTGAAACCCAGGCATTTGGACCCCTGATCCTGGAGTCTTTTTCCTCTGCATTCCCTGATCTCATTTAAAAAAAAACAAAAAACTGTTTCTTGGTTTCTGGGCATCTGAGCCAAGTTAGCACGGTGCTGGCCTAGCACTGGGGTGTGGAGACATAGCACCTTTCCTGGGAAGATGGAGCTAGCCTGCCAGACGGTTATCCTCGAAAGTAGGAGCTCAGCCTGATGACTCAGAGAGGAAAAACTGTGTCTTGAAGGTAGAGCTGAGTCAGAGGAAGCATGATCTGAATTGGGGCATCCAAGGCTGCTGAATCCCAGATTAGGGTATCAAGAAGCAGGGAGAAAAATGGGCTAAGCAAACGCACCCACTCCCTAGCGCCCACCTCCTCCCACCTGCCCCCCGGAAAAAAGAGAAGCCAAAGACACAGAAACAGTGGTTAGAGCATTGTCTGTTGTTTCCTGAAATGCAGGAAAGCAACCAGCATTAGATCAGAAAGTGGACCCCTTGTGTGGCCCCTTTCAGACAGCAAGTCTTCTAGAATCTCAGGTTTAGGCATCTGTACTGCAGGACCCAGCCAGGCCTTGCAGACAGAGGAAGTGCACATGTTGAAAGCCAATTTGGAATGACTGGGCACAACACTGCTGCAGCCTGCACCTCCACAGTCAAAGACTGAGCAGCGGACAGAGAATGGAGTGCTTCCCTGTCCCTACTCTTGCTGAGCTTTGGGGTAGAGTATAGGAAGATTAATGTGTATTCACTGTCTACCATGTGCCGGGCACTGATTTCACATACAAAATCTCATTGAGACCTCACAACAAAACTGTGAAATAGCTACTATTCTCCTATTGAGGATACTGAGGAACGGTGCCACTTGCCTGAAGACGCACAGCTGGTAAATTGGGGAGGTGGGATTCAAACCTGGATCTTGGGGACTCTAAAGGCTAAGCCCTCTCTCTACTGGAAGGTGTAGAAATTGTAGCAGACACGAAGACACACACACATGTATAGGAGCCCCAGTGATGCAGTGGTTAAGCACTCAGCTGTTAACTGAAAGCTCAGCACTTTGAACCCACCAGCGGCTCCACAGGAGAAGACTTGGTGATCTGCTCCCTTAAAGACTACAGCTTAGGAAACCCTATGAGGCAGTTCTACTCTGTCATGTAGGGTCACTGTAAGTCTGAATCAACTCGATGACACCCAACAAACAACAACATATATATGCATATACCTATATGTGTGTATATGCACACACACATATACGTGTACATCAGTTTATTATAAATTCTACTGATATAAAGAATGTGTAGTATATGATTTATAAATAATAAAATATATAATACTTTTTATTGTACATTCCATATAGCCAACTGAGTCCCACAGGCAGTTTTTGTTGATTTTTTGCCCAACTCTTATATCTAACCTGTGACTGCAGTTCGTAAATGGGTATGACTCTGACATGAATGTTGGTTGATGTTTTTGTTTACATGAAGGATTAAAACAAAAGTAAAACAACAAAGATGTACATCAGAACTCTCTTCAGTGACATGAGTGACTTCTTTGTGAATTGGATATTATTGCAGTGTATGAGAGATCCAGTTGCTCCTCATCCTCTCCAGCACTTGCTATTATCAGGCTTTTTTGTTTAGCTATTCTAATAGGTGTGTGTAGAGGCATCTCATCATCGTTTTAATTTGCATTTCCCTAATGACTAATGAGGAGCCCTGGTGGTGTAGTGGTTAAGAGCTCTACCGCTAACCAAAAGATTGGTGGTTCAAATCCACCAGCTGCTCCTTGAAAACTATGGGATAGTTCTACTCTGTCCTGTACAGTCACTATGAATCGGAATCAGCTCAACAGTAAAGGGTTTTTTGTTTTTTTTTTAATGACTAATGATGTTGACCAACTTTTCATGTGCTTATTTGCCATTTGTATTACATTTGTTTTTTATATAAACCCATTGCTGTCAAGCCAACTGATAGCAACCCTGTAGAACAGAGTTGAACTGCCCCATAGGATTTCCAAGGCAGTAATCTGTACAGAAGCAGACTGCCACATCTTTCTCCTGCTGAGCAGCTGGTGGATTCAAACCACTGACCTTTTGGTCAGTATGTGGGTGCTTAACCACTGCAGCACCAGGGCTCCTTGTTTTTGACATACTTTATTTAATTGTAAGCTTATATAATTTAATTCTTAATAATGGCTGTGTTTAACAATTGGCAGATAAAATTCCTGGATATTTAACAATCTGCTATTGTGAGCCAGTGCAAGTGGGCTTCAGCATCCCGCCACTTCACCTCTCTAGCTGAGATCTCTCTCACCCTTCTCCAGCCAGCCCCCAGTCAATGACAGAGCAAGGTGGTGGTAAAAGGCCTAGCCATTTCTGCTGAAGCTCCCCATTGGGCTGGTAGAAACGGTGTCAAGTCTGCATCTTTGTCCACAGCTCTCCCTGCACAATTCTGCCTCCACTCCTTTTCTTTCACAGGTGTTGTTGTTGTAGTTATGTGCCGTCGAGTAGGTTCTGACTCATAGTGACCCTGTGTACAACAGAATGAAACCCTGCCTGGTCCTGCGCCATCCTCACAATCGTTGCTGTGCTTGAGCCCATTGTTGCAGCCACCATGTCAATCCATCTTGTAGAGGGTCTTCCTTTCTTTCGCTGACCCTCTACTTTACCAAGCATGATGTCCTTCTCCAGGGACTGATCCCTCCTGATAACATGTCCAAAGTATGTTATTGCCCAATAAGTCTTCCACACCCCTAGCTATCTAAGCATCTGTTTCTAGACAACCCAACTGGCACAGAAATTCTCTGCCCTGCAATTCCAGCAAGCTCTCCCCACGCCCAGGTTTTGTTCCCACCACTACACTCATTCAGGCTCCTTGTGTCCCTCACTTAGCTAAATGCAAATCATACCAAAGGGAGCCCTGACCTCAGCATCCCTGGTCCACATGGCCTTCTGGACTGGATTCAGTGGATGCCCCACCCAGACTCACATGTGTGCATTGCTGTGTGGTGGGCGTGGTCACAGATCTGGGCTCCTACTGCTGGCACAAGCCAACAGGCCTCAATAGTGGCTGCTCCTGGTCCCTGGGGTCACTCTCAGTCACAACCCAACAGTGCCAAATGTGCTAAAGTGCAGAAATGTGAATGTCCTGAGGAGGTGATGAAAACCCACAGAGAGAGTCTTCTCCTTTCCTCCCGCACTGACAAGCCCCTATTCCCCATCCCATTGGACTTCAGCTTTCTGAAGACTTCCTGTGAGACTGAGCGTCCACCTTGTCACAAAGCTGTAGCCTGCTTCATAACGCACTTCTTAATATGTGCTGTTCTGTCGTCCCTTCCTCACTCCACTTTGCCCTCAGTCTGGCTTCCCTGGGAGTGCTTTCCCCATAAAGGGTTTGCACATAGGCTTTTGTCTCAGGCTCTGTTTGCTAGGGTACCTAGGCTAAGACACCCAGCAAATTAAGACATTATTTATATTCTTCACTGTTGTCTTATGGGACCTTCACATCCACAGCCTACACTTCCAGGCTTATGTCCCATTATCCTTCAGCCAGAATGGACAGTTTGCCATTCCCCAAACATGTCCTGCACTTTTCCAGCTTTGTGACAGAGAACAGGCTGCTCCCTCTTCCTGGACTCTTCCTTCTCTGCTTTCCAATACACACATACACACACACAGTCTTCCTATGTCCTATGTCCACTGTCCAGTTGAACCTCCGCCATGAGGGCCTTCCTGATGCCAATGATATTTCTCCTTCCTTGGAACCATGCAGCATTTTGAAACCTAAGTTAGGTACTGCTCATATTTTACCTTGTGTTAAGGGCAGCCTTGTTGTTGTTGTGTGCTGTAGAGTCAATTCCTACTCATAGTGACCCTGTAGGACAGAGTAGAATTGCCCCACAGGGGTTTATAGGCTGTAATCTTTATGGGAGCAGATCTTCAGGTGTTTCCCCCTCGGAGCCACTGGTGGATTCGAACTGCTGACCTTTCAATTAGTAGCCAGGTGCTTAACCACTGCACCACGAGGAAGCCTTAAAGATCTTCAAAAACCACAAATTTGATCATGCCACTCCCCTGCTTAAAATCCTTTGGTGGCATCCCATTGCTACTGGGATAAAGTTCATATTTATCTAAGAAGTCTAGGTCCTGCCTATCTCTCCAGTCTCATCTTGTGTCCTCCTTGACCTCAATCCTAGCACTCTAGCTGCATAAGACTCCTCTTAGTTTTTCTAACACACTAGATTATTCTTTGCCTAAAGTCCTCTGCACATGCTGTGTTTTCTTCTGTCTGGAAGAACCTAACCCCAATTCTTTGTCTAGATAGTTAATACTCATTCCATGAGTCTCATATATCACCTGTGCAAGAAATCTCTCTGATGTACCCCTCGCCCCAGACTATGGAGTTTCTGGTCTCCACTCCTATAGCATCTCTGCTTTTCTTTTATCCCATAGAGCTCTGCTTTTCTTTCATAACACTCAGCACAACTTAAATTATGTGTTTATTGCCCATTTCTCCCATGTTGTAATTGCATCAATTCAGGCCTATGTCTCATTTGATGTATTTCAGCACCTAGTTCACATCCTGGCACATATAAATATAAATCCTGGGTCTTGATAAATGTTTTATGAATGAATGAATGAATAAATCACCAAGGCCTTGAGACCAGCTGGTGATAGGTAAAATAATTATGGGGAGTTTAAGTTTTCTTTCACTCACTTGTCGTGTTTCATTACACTGTACTGGTGTAATTTAACTCTAAATTCAAAAAAGTTATCTTTATTATTAAATCAAAAGGATATACTCCACTGCATTATATCATACACAAAAATCAGATTATGTAGATTTAAATGTGAGAAATAATCACTAAAACTTTCAGAAGATAACATAAGAGAACAATCTTGTCCTTGAAGTAAGCAAATATTTTGTAAAGAAGATACAAAAGGCACTAACCCTGAAAAAAAAAATTGATAAATTGGTCTGCATTAGAATTAAGAACTCCTGCTCATGAAAACCTATTGACATATAACAACGTGTCTATTGCCTCTTAGGGACCTGTGAGTTGACTGGGCAGAGCTGGGCAGATCTTCTCCATATGATATTGTTTGGGGCTAGAGTCATCTACAGCTTAATTAGGCTGCAACATTCAAGATGGCGCTTTCACATGCTGGCAGCTGATGCTGATTATTGGCTGATAGTTCAGCTGGAGCTGTTGACCCAGGAGTACCTACACGTGGCCTCTCCATATAGCTTGGCTTTTCAGAGCAAATGTCCCAAGAGCAAGTCTTCGAAGAGGAAAGAAGTAGAAGCTGCAGTTCTGTCAGGGGCTAGGTCCAGAACTGGTGCAGCATCACTTCCAACACATTCTATTGGTTAAACAGTCACAGGACAAGCCTAGATTCAAAGGGAGAGGGGAATAAACACCAGTTTTCACTGGGGACAGTTTCACTGGGGACAGAATATATAAAGAACATTTGCAAATCAATAAAAAACATTTCCCAATAGAAAAATGAACCAAAACTTAAACAATTTACAAAACAAGATATTTAAAAGATCAAACATATGAAAAAGTGCTCAACAGTATTTGTTAATCAGGGAAATGCAAACTGAAATGAGAGGTTTTAATTTAAATTTAATTTAATTTTAAATTTAATTTAAATTAAAACCTCTCATTTCAATTTACATTAATACATTAAATAAATTAAATGCAAATAAATTAAAACCTCAGTATTACTGCACACCCTTCAGAATAGCTTACAGTAAAAATACTGATAATAAAAAGTATTAGCAAGGATGTACAGCAAGTGGAACTAGTAAATATTGCTCCTGGGAGGGTAATATTTTTAGGTAATTTAAAATTCAGTCATTTTGATCTTCCCAGAAATTCTAAAACTATTACATTATTAAGCTACTACTTTTTAATAATTCACATGTATTACTAAACCAGCCAAAATGTGTCCCGCTGGTTGAAACTAAGAATCTGCATAATACAGAATGTTGGTAGAAAGTATCACTTTTAAATTCTCGCCTTGGAAAACTGTCAGCATTCACTAAAGCTGAATATAGTATACCCAAACCAAAACCAAACTTGTTGCCGTCGCATTGATTCTGACTCATAGCAACCCTATAGGACAGAGGAGAACTGCCCCATAGGGTTTTCAAGGAGTGGCTGGTGGATTCGAGCTGCCAGCCTTTTGGTTAGCAGCCAAACGCTTAACCACTGTGCCGCTAGGGCCCTGTAGTATACCCATGACCCAGTAATTCCACTCCTAGATATAAGTCCAACAGGAATTTGTGAATACGTACACCATAAAGCATAATCGTGAATGTTCATAGCAGTACTATTCATAATTGACCCAAGCTGGAAATTTAAATTCCTGTCCTTCGTAGAATGGATAAATAAATTGTGGTTTTGTCCTATAATGGCATACTATACAGCAGTGAGAATGAAACAACTACTGCTACCAGCAACAATATGGATGAATCTCACAAAAATGAATGATAATTACTAAGTACAAAGAATATAAATTATATGATTCTATTTATACAAAGTTCAAACACAGGCAAAACTACTCTATGGTGATAGAAGTCAGGATAGTGGTAATGTTTGCAGAAGAGTGGGTTAGTGATTCGGAGGGGGCACAGGGAAAGTTTGGAGTGGTAATGGTCTACTTGTTGTTAGTTGCTGTGGAGTCAGTTCCTACTCATGGCAACCCCACGCGTGCAGGGTAGAACTGCTCCATAGGGTTTTCAAGGCTGTGACCTTTTTGGAAGCGAATCACCAGGTCTGTCTTCTGAGGAACCTCTGGGTGGGTTCGAACTGTTAACCCTTTGGCTAGTAGTTGAGCAGTTAACCATTTGTGCCATCCAGGGACTAATTTGGAATTTCTGGGAAAATATTAAATGACGCAGGAAACATCAAAAGAAGATGAAAGGAATACACAGTCACTATACCAAAAAGAATTGGTCAACATTCAGCCATTTCAGGAGGTAGCATATGATCAGGAACCGATGGTACTGAAGGAAGAAGTCCAAGCTGCAATGAAGGAACTGGCGAGAAACAAGGCTTCAGGAATTGACAGAATACCAATGAGATGTTTCAACAAACAGATGCAGCACTGGAAGTGCTCACTCATCTATGCCAAGAAATTTGGAAGACAGCTACCTGGCCAACCAACTGGAATAGATCCATATTTACACCTATTCCCAAGAAAGGTGATCCAACTGAATGCAGAAATTATCAAACAATATTATTAATATCACACACAAGTAAAATTTTGATGAAGATCATTTAAAAGTGGCTGCAGCCGTATATGGACAGGGAACTGTCAGAAATTCAAGCCAAATTCAGAAGAGGACGTGGAACAAGGGATATCACTGCTGATGTCAGACAGATCCTGGCTGAAAGCAGAGAATACCAGAAAGATGTTTACCTGTGTTTTATTGATTATGCGAAGGCATTCAACTGTGTGGATCATAACAAATTATGGCTAACGTTGCGAAGAATGGGAATTCCAGGACACTTAACTGTGCTCATGTGGAACCTGTAGGTTGACCAAGAGGCAGTCATTCATTCAGAACAAGGGGAAACTGTGTGGTTTAAAGTCAGGAAAGGTGTGTGTCAGGGTTGTATCCATTCACCATACTTATTCAGACTATATGCTGAGCAAATACTCTGAGAAGCTGGGCTGTCTGAAGAAGAAGGGGGCATCAGGATTGGAGGAAGACTTATTAACAGTCTGCATTATGCAGATGATACAACCTTGCTTGCTGAAAGTGAAGAGGACTTGAAGCACTTACTGATGAAGATCAAAGACCACAGTCTTCAGTACAGATTACAACTCAACATAAAGAAAACAAAAATCCTCACAATTGGACCAATAAACAACATCATGATAAATGGAGAAAAGATGGAAGTTGTCAAGGATTTCATTTTACTTGGATCCACAATCAACACCCGTGGAAGCAGCAGTCAAGAAATCAAAGGACGTATTGCACTGGGCAAATCTACTGCAAAAGACCTCTTAAAAGTGTTAAAAAGCAAAGACATCACCTTGAAGACTAAGGTACTCCTGACCCAAGCCATGGTGTTTTTAATCGCCTCATATGCACGTGAAAGCTGGACAATGAGTAAGGAAGACCAAAGAAGAATTGACGCCTTTGAATTGTGGTGCTGGCGAAGAATATTGAATATACTATGGACTACCAAAAGAACGAACAAATCTGTCGTGGAAGAAGTACAACCAGAATGCTCCTTAGAAACGAGGATGATGTCTTGGTTATCTAGTGCTGCTATAACAGAAACTATAACAGAAATACCACAAGAGAATGGCTTTAACATACAAATTTATTTTTTCATAGTCTAGTAGACTACAAGTCCAACTTCAGGGTGTCAGCTCCAGGGAAAGGCTTTTTCTCTCTGTTGGCTCTGGAGGAAAGTCCTTGTCATCAATCTTCCTTTGGTCTAGGAACTTCTTAGCCCAGGAACCTCAGGTCCAAAAGATGCACTCTGTTCCTGGGGCTGCTTTCTTGGTGCTATGAGGTCCCCAAGTCTCTCTGCTTGCTTCTCTCTCTTATATCTCAAAAGAGATTGGTTTAAAAGAATCTATTCTTGTAGATTGAGTCCTGTCTCATCAACATAACTGCTGATAATCCCATCTCATTAACATCATAGTAATAGAATTTACAACACATAGGAAAATCATATCAGATGACAAAATGGTGGACAATCAAACAATACCGGGACTCATGGCCCAGCCAAGTTGACAGATATTTTTAGGGGGCATGATTCAATCCATGACAGATGACGAGACTATGTCTCACATAATTTGGACATGCTCTCAGGAGGGATCAGTTCCTGGAGAAGGGCATCATACTTGGTAAAGTAGAAGGTCAGTGAAAAAGTTCAGTCAACGAGATGAATTGACACAATGGCTGCAACAACGGGCTCAAGCATAACAATGATGGTAAGGATAACGCAGGACGGGGCAATGTTTCATTCTGTTGTACATAGTGTTGCTATGAGTCGGAACCAACTCAGTGGCACCTAACAACAAGAACAATGTTCTATTTCTTTAAATAGAACATTTAAAATACACTGTAAATAGTTACAAGACTATGTTACTTTATGAAGATTCATTCAGCTGTATCTTTATTATTTATGTACTTCTCTCTGTGTTATCCTTCAATATAGCACTTATTTAAAAAAAATAAATACTTGTCAAAGTGCCTGCTGATAAATAGAAATCCTAATGATGCTCTTCACATTTGCAATGATTTATAAATGTGCTCTTCTGGAAAACCTTTCTGAGCATTTTTTACTTTTTTGTTAAGATGAAGAGGTTTTAAGTTCAATTTCTCTATTTTATTACATAATGAAACTTTGTTGTCTGTGTGAAACATTCAATGTTGATTAAGTATTTAAAACTTGTTTAAAACATTGAGAGAACAATAGCATATGAAGCAAAGAATTGGCTTAATAAATTTGCAGATGACATTACATTTAGAAGCACAGTTGATCCATTAGATGACAAAATTAGCCATAAAACAGACTTCAACAATATCAACTTCCCTTCTAATCTCCACATAGATGACAAACTACACTCCAGACTTACTGAAATTCTTGCAATTCCTCAAACCTCAGGCTCTCTCTTTCACTTCCAGGTTATTTCACTTCAGCATTCTGGGACAGCTCTTCACTTCTCTAAGTCCTTCTGAACCTAGTTCAGGTATCACCTGCTCTAAGAAATTTTCTTTGACCTCTGTGCTGGGCAGTCTCTGAGATGGCCCCAGTGATCTCCTTGTCCTGGTATCGATGCCATTGTGTAATCCCCTCCCCCTGAGTGTGTACTGGACCTCATGAATCACTTCTAACAAATAGAATACGGCAAAAGTATGGGATGTCACCTACAAGATTAGGGCACAAAAAAGACTGTGGAAGACCATTGATGACTGTGGCTTTCATCTTGGTCTCTCCCCTCCTCTCCCCTCTCCTCTATCCTTTTTCCCTTCTCCCCTCTCCCCTCTTCTCTCTCCCCTGTCCCTTGCTCTGGGGGAAGTAAGTTGCCATGCTGTGATAGCCCCATGGAGAGGTCCGTGTGGCAAGATACTGTTACTATTTCTGGCCAACAGCCAGTGAGGATCTGAGGCCTGCCCACAGCCACACGAGTGTGCTTTGAATCAAATCCTCCCAGTCAAGCCTTGAGATGCTTTCAGCCCCAGTGAACACCATGATTGCAGCCTGTGAGAGGCCTGGAGTCAGAGGCACCCAGCTAAGCTGGATTTCTGACCCACAGAAACTATGAGATAATAAATGCCTTTTTGCTTAAGTAACTAGTTTGGGGTAATTTGTTACACAGCAATAGATAACTAATATAGGCCCCACCTCCTCTCCTAAGGGGCCCTGGTGCCACAGTGGTTAAAGCACTCGGCTGCTAACCGAAAGGTCTGTGGTTCGAACCCACCAGCCATTCCATGAGAGAAAGATGTGGCAGTCTGCTTCCGTAAAGATTACAACCTTGGAAATCCCATGGGGCAGTTCTACTCTGTCCTATAGGGTCGCTATGAGTTGGAATTGACTCGAAGGCAACAAGTTTGGCTATTTTGGTTTTTCACCCCTCCTACCCCAGATTGGATTAGTTGTCCCTGTTAAGTACCCAGCGCCGCCCACAATCACAGCATTTGTCACACCTTATAGTAATCCGGAAACCCTGGTGGCATAGTGGTTAAGAGCTACGTCTGCTAACCAAAAGGTCGGCAGTTTGAGTCCACAGGCACTCCTTGGAAACTCTATGGCGCAGTTCTACTCTGTCCTATAGGGTCGCTATGAGTCAGGATCGACTCGACAGCAACGGGTTTTTACAGGTTTATAGTAATATCTACGGCCTGCTTCCCTATCTCTCCCATCAAAGTATTAACACCTTGGCTCAGGGACCATGTCTCACAAGTTTTTTCATTCCAGTTTCTGGAACTTAGTTGTACTCAATAAGTATTTGATTAATGCGTGAAATAATGAAAGGATCATAACTGTTTAATCTTGGAAAATAACAACTTCTCTGATTCTTAATCTCTTCATTTGTAAAATGATAACAAATAAAAATTGCAGAAATACAAGGATAAAATGAGCATGACTTGGTAACTAAGTAGATGTAAGATGTGAGGGAAAAAGAGGAGTCAAAGTTTGAGTAACTGGATGTTCCTCAAGTGAGAGAAAGAATATCAGAAGAGGAGCCCATTTAGAGCAGAAGATGGTGAGTTTAACTTTGGACACAAAAAAAATTGAGGTGTCTTTGGACATATTCACTGGGATGATGGCTATATATATGTGATGCTTAGAGAGAGGTCTGTGGTGGAATAGTTGCGGGAGTTAACATCATATCGATGGTAACTGAAGCCATGGGAGAGAAGCCAAAGATTGAGATAAACTATGGGCTGAGAATAGACCCCTGGGGGACATCCCCGTTAAGAGGCGGACAGAAGCACACACGAAGGAGATGGGGGTAGGGTGAGGTGGACAATCTCTCTAGAACTGGAAGAATGTGGTCACACAAATGGAAGGATGTAGACAGCTTCATGAAAAAGGGAATGATCAGCAATAACAAACAGCAGAGATCAAGTTATTCACTGAAAAACGTCCCTTGGATTCAGTAATTGCAAGACCATTGATGACTGTGTCTGATTGTATTTTTCAAAGACAACTGCAACAATATTTCCCATCCCACATGCTCTTCTACAATGTGACCTCACCACCATTCCACCACTGAGAAGTGGGATCTATGTTCCCTTTCTCACGATTCAGTGGGTTTATGACTGCTTAGGCCAATAAAGTACAGTGGCAGCAGGGCTGGATTACCGAGAAAGCAAAGTACGCACGGGCCCAAGTGTGGCTTCCCACCAGTCTGCAATGCACAGTTTCACCTGTCCCCACCACGTTAAAGATGTGGTGAAACCCATGTGAAGTTGCTCACCACAGATTAGCAGGTAAATACAATTAAGCCCATGCATGCCTTGCTCAGCGCAAACCAGTGCATACCGTGCTTACTGGTTAATCCACCTCTGAGTGGCAGTGATGCTAAGTGACTTCTGAAGCTAGTCATAAGAGGTGATGCAGCAAGAATCTGGAAGTGACAGTGAGAAGCCAGGACAATCCAGTCACCATTTCTGCCTCAGAGTTGTAGGATGTGGGTCTGAGAGCAACTTTCTCCTGAAGGGCTGTAGGTGAAGTGAAGACTTCAGTAACTCGAAAGATGATGAGAGGATCTTATAGGGGAAATGAGAGGTATATTCACAGTGGATGGGGGTGGAGTGAGTAGGAAATACAAAGAGGCAAAGGAATGAGTGTGGAAGAGTGTGGAAGGGGGACTTGGAGATGGAAGAAGGACATTTTTTGTTACAAGGCCCCTGTTCTAGGCAGGGGTTCTCTTGAGGTATTCAGAACACAGGCAAAAGTTTGTTAGATGGGCTTTGAGGGCCATGTTCTAGGTCAAAGTCCTTGCCTAAGCTCAGTTCTTTGGACTTCAAGTCTGAGGCTCTTGCCCTAGGCAGGCCCTCTCATTGGAGAAGGGAGACCCCTAGGATGGCAGTGTTGGAGCTAAGACTGGGTGACTCTCTGCCAAGGACACTGTAGAGGACGGTGGTGAGAGGTGGATGTTGGGGTGCTTGGCTGTGAGAGCTCGCAGACAGCCCGGGCATCCTTGACTCGGGAAGTTACACAGAGCAATGGATCTTCCTGTTATGAATGTTTTGCTGTAAATGAAACAGAAAATATGAGAGTTCTTGAACTCTCCTGAGAGGAAAGACAATAAAAAGCGATCTGACCACCCAACTGGAAGTTAATTTTAAATAACTTTCTATGGCTATTTTAAGACAGAAATGGACATGCTCCTATTAATAAGCCTGGCTAAGTGAGGCCTGTCTGCAGCTGGGGTGACTCTGAAGGACTCCTTCTCCTCAGAGTCCCCAAGGGTGACCAAGGGAAAGGATGTGATCCTGCCATCAGACAAGCCCATGCTGGTCGTTTCAGGCAGAAAATCTACAGGGAAAGAGATTCCTCAACCTCTGTTTCCACCTCTTAACCTTCATGGAGGAACCTACACGTGTAATTACCGTGGCTGAAGGAGTGGATTTACTTAGACCAGGCATTGTGCTTTCCAAGTATCCCTGCGCAACACCCACAACAACCCAAGGAAAGAGGTTGTACTCCTATGCCCATTTTAGAGATGTGGAAACTAAGACTTAGAAGAGTAAAAATCTTCCAAGATCTTACAGTTAGAAAGAAAAGAAGCTGGGATTTGAGACAGTCTAGCTCTAGAGCCCATGCAAATAACCCCTTCATAGTTTTGCCCTCCTTCCTGAGACATAATGTAGATGGTGTGAAGACCTTCAAAGTCAACTTCCTCTTGCACTGTGTCGTTTGTGGCTGAGAGGCAGCTGATCCTCATACCATGACTCTCTCTGTCTTGCTCACGCGGTTCTTCATTGTCCTTGTTAATATCATTAATATCACACAAAAGTAAAATTTTGCTGAAGATAATTCAAAAACAGTTGTAGTACATCGACAGGGAACTGCTAGAAATTCAAGACAGATTCAGAAGAGGACACGGAATGAGGGATATCATTGCTGATGTTCAGATGGATCATGGCTAAAAGCAGAGAATATCAGAAAGGTGTTTGTTGTTGTTGTGGTTAGGTACTGTCTAATCGGTTCTGACTCATAGTGACCCTGCATACAACAGAAGGAAACACTGCCCGGTCCTGTGCCATCCTCACAATCCTTGCTATGTTTGAGACCATTGTTGCAGCCACTGTGTTAGTCCATCTCCTTGAGGGTCTTCCTCTTTTTCACTGACCCTCTACTTCACCAAGCATGATGCCCTTCTCCAGGGACTGGTCCCTTCCGTTACAATGTCCAAAGTACGTGAGATGAAGTCTCACTATCCTTACTTCTAAGGAGCATTCTGGCTGTACTTCTTCCAAAACAGGATTGTTCATTCTTCTGGCAGTCCACGATATATCCAGTATTCTTTGCAGACACCATAATTCAAAGGCATCACTTCTTTGGTATTCCCTAATCATTGCCCAGTTTTCAGATACATATGAGATGATTGAAAATACCAGGACTTGGGTCAGGCGCACCTTGGTCCTCAAAGTGATATCTTTGCTTTTTAACACTTTAAAGTGGTCTTTTGCAGTAGATTTGCCCAATGCTCTGTCATTTGATTTCTTGACTGCTGCTTCCATGGGCATTGAGTATGGATACAAGTAAAACGAAATCCTTGACAACGTCAATCTTTTCTCCATTTATCATGATGTTGCTTAGTGGTCCAGTTGTGAGGATTTTGTTTTCTTTATGTTAAGGCGTAATCCGTACTGAAAGCTGTGGTCTTTGATCTTCATCAATAAGTGCTTCAAGTCCTCTTCGCCTTCTGCCATCACCTGAAGTGTAATGGCCTGGCTATGGTCAGTCTCCACTAGACAGTGAGCCCCCTGGTACACGGCAGGTGCTCCATAAAATAGATTGGAATTAATAATTAGTTAACAAAAAGTTAAAAGAGATTACTTCATGCAATTTTGGAAGTCATAGGATGTCAAAACCTTGGGGAAGTAACTTGAGGAGTCCTTTCTCCTAGTGTCTAGGGGCCATGTGAAAAGACAAACCCTGAGAGACAGGACCTCAGGGATGAGGAAAGGCCCTGGACATGGACTTAGAGGAACAGGCTTGGAACCTGGGCAATTTGGCAGGCAGCCAGTTTGTCAATGAGAATTTTAGTATGGGGAAAAAAATGCCTGTCCTTCCCAACACACAAGGTTATGATAGGATGGGTCATGTGTAAACACTGCACACTGCAATGTGCTATACGAATGTCATAATCATTTTCATTATCATCATCTCTAGGAGTAGATCTAGGCCACAGCTTTGCAAGCTTTATTCAGAGCAGCTCAAACCCAGGTCTTTTGTTTTACATCCCTTCCCCTGGGGCCAGGCACAAAGACACATCAAAGCCTGGACCCAAGATTTTTATACTTCAATGTTGGACGGCTGCCTTTTCTTGCAAGATAAAGGGTCTGGAGGAAAGGTGGGAAAGCTAATTTAAACTTCCTGTCCCTGCTTCCCCAGCCCTAAGCCTGACTCCTTTAAGGAGTCTTGTGTTTATGTCATTCATGATCCCCCTGCCCACTGTTTTGCCGTGGGCTTTTCTTACTGTTCTTGGTGAATACCAGAGAGACACACCAGGTAACTGAAAGGACCCCTTGCTCCAGGATCCCAGAGCAATAAATCAAAGGACAGAGCTCATTTCCTCCCTTTGAACATTATCCAGCTACAGGGATGGCACATTCTAAAGAATAAAAATTTCCCTGAAACTCACTCCTTAATAAGGCAAAAGACATCCATTGAATAAACATTAATGAACCTATCCTATATTACATCCATTCATCTTTGGATTCCCAGCCTAGTGCAGTTCTTGATGCATAGCAGGCACTTTATATGCACTCATGGACTATATTACCTTATCCAGAGTCTATATTGGCCCAGGCCTGCCCACAATGAGCCCACAGTCTAGTATCACATATAGACAAGTAAACTGCATCCAGGTGTCTGTGCCAAGTCCTGTGGGAGCACTGGTAGGGGAGACACTGGCTCTGTAGAGATCAGAAAGTCTTCTCAGGGGAGGTGATATCTGACCTGGGTCTGGAAGGATAGGGAGGAGTTAGTTGGGTGGCTAAATTTTTAGTCAGAGAATAAAGATCAACATTCTTAAAGGACAGCAAAGTGAGAGATTATTTCTCCTACTTTCTAATAAGAAAATTATTTTCTTGAGTGGCTGTCAAGGTCAGTGGCAAGAGCCACCAGCTTCAAAGCAATGCTGATCAAAGCTGGTGGATACTCAGTGGTGTGTTGGGAGACATTTGTCAGGACTGCCCCACACCTGCGTCCCTGCTCTTGTAGGTGATACCTAAATAACCCAGCCCACTGCCCCATCCCTAGCTGCCAACTCAAGTGAACACTGGGACTTCAAATCTCTTCTATCCACTGACAACTTCTTCATCACCTTGGAGGATCTTCTTTAACATAAAAATGTGAAAAGTTGGTATAGTACTGCCATTAAGAGCAGATCGACCGACTTCCAATCTGGTCCAGACATATCAAAACACCAACCCATTACCATCTATTCTGACTCACAGTGACCCTACAGGCAGAGTAAAACTGCCCCATCAGGTTTCCAAGGCTGTGATATCTGGGGAATCAGACTGTCACGTTTTTCTCCCTCAGAGTGGCTGGTGGATTCGAACCTTTCGGTTAGCAGCTGAGCGCTTAACCACTGCGCCACCAGGGCTTCTTGGTAACAACATACCTGGCTCTGCCACTCCACTTGTTAGGCAAGTCACCTTCACGTCTCTAGACTCTCAGTGTCCTCATCTATATAACGGGAGTAATGTTAGTACCTGCGTCACAGTGTTGATGGGAAGATTCGTGGGCCAGTTACTAAGCCTTGGTGCCTCAGCTCCAAAAACCATCCTTCTGTGCTCTGCTTTGTGGTGCTGGGGCGGGGTCTCTGCAAACCACATTTCTGCTCTGCCAGCTGGCTCGCTCTTAGGTTCTGCCCACGGAGTGCTAGAGGGAGCGTGCACAGCTGGAGCGGGGAGACAAGACTTGCCCCTTCCTCTGCTTCATGTGAGCTTCATGCCTGTTTTCTTTCTGGGAACGTCACCCTAGCACTCTTTTTTTTTCCTTTTTTTTTTTATCTCGGCAGCAGAAATTTCCTTTTATAGCAGCAGCTGGATATGGTTTGCAGTTTTCCCAACACTGAGAGGACCAGCTTCATCACATCCAACTCAGAAAAATCGGCACCAGCCAAGCAGAGTCCCCTCCTCAGCAATCTGAACTGCAGCTCCACGAGGCCCCGCTTCTAAGCGTCCAAGTTTTAATAATTCTAACTTTTTCCCTTTGGTCCCTCAGCCCTAGAGCAGTAGCTGCTTCCTGCAGTTGCTGTTTCCATTCTTAGAGTTCTCATTTTACCCTTTACCTAGTTAGCAGTTCTTTACATTAAATTCTCTGTTCAAATAACTTGTATGGTTTCTGTCTCCTGACTGCGCCCTGATCGTTATAATTAATTAAGAAGGTGGATATGAAACGCTTGGCAGATACTAAATTCTCAATAAATATTTTCTCTTATTATGATTCTTTATGGGTTCCTAATATTCATTCTAAGGAGTCGTGGTGACGCAACGGTTAAGCGCTTGGCTGCTAACCAAAAGGTTGGCAGTTTGAACCCGCCCAGCAGCTCCACAGGAGAAAGACAAGGCAATCTGCTTCTGTAAAGATTATGGCCTAGAAAACCTGATGGGGCAGTTCTACTCTTTCACATGGGGTTGCTCTGAGTAGAAATCAACTCGATGGCACCCAACAACAATAACATTCTTCTTTTCAGCATCTGTTGATTTCATACTAGGTGTCAGTTCTCGTGTAAGGCATTGGGGTGCCCAGCCGAAGAAGACACAGTCCAGCCCTCACGAAGCTCACAGTCTAAGTGGAAGAGATCACCAGTACACGAGCCGCCCTGGGAATGGTTTGTGGTGCCCCCTCAAAGAAGCTCCAGTTGCCGACCTCCCTGTCCATTTACGCCCGGCTCACCCAGACTCCTAATGTCCAACCACACAAGCATTCTCAGTCTGGTACATTTTCAAATACCACTTGTTGACAGATCTCTAGAATTAATACTAATGATAAACTTGACTTGATGTGTTATAATTATTTATTTGCACATCTTATCATCCTTCTTAGATGGTAAATTACTTGGGATTGATTTCCCCAAATGGGGTCATTTCTGAGTCATTTTCAAGGCCTAGCACAGTGCCTGGAGCATGATAGGATATCCAAAGAGGTGGTGAATGAATTAATTCATCCATTCAGCAAATATTCCTTGAGCTTTTACTATGAAGCATGCATGGGCTAGGTACTGGGGCTACAATGACAAAGAAAACAAACAGGGTCCTAGCCCCCAAACAATGGAGGTCAAATCAGGTGACTGGAATTGGGCAACCTCTGAGGTCCCAAACCTTCATGGGGCTGGGAGTGGTTCTATCATTCTGGTGTCAAGGAGAAGCTTGTTCAAAGGATATGACGTAGAATTTTCTGGTGTCCTATCCCTCCTGCCTGCTGAGGCCATGGCAGAGGCCTTTGTGGGAGATGGCTGCCCTCTGTGGTTTATCTTATGTCCGGAAAGTTCTCACTGGTGGCTAAAGGCTAGATTTAAATAGCAAACATTTGTATTTTTAAAGTCGACTGAAATTGGAAAGGCAGTGATAACCTTTCCAAACTGATATTGGTTCTCATGTGATTGAAACAAGCCAGGTCGCTGACGTTTCTTAAATGGAAATTTTAAAGTCTTTTCAATATCAGTGAGAGTGCAGACCGGTTTCAGAGCACCATGACCTGTTTGTTTCTCAGGAAATACACCCGCCCTCCCCTGTGCACACTCAGCGCCTGGGACTTGTCAGCCTCTCTGGGCCATGCCTTCATCCGGCCCTCTTGCCTTTTAGGGGTAGACAGCACGAGGGCTGCTAGTCCTGTCTCCTTGATGAGGACACTGATGCCCAGAAGCATTTAGGGAATCACAGAGGTGCAGTGGAAAGAACGCTGGCTTTAGGACTGGCTCTAAATGCCTTCTGTACACCTCACGATCTGGGTGACAAGTGGCCTACCTTTCTAATCCTCCTTTTCCTCACCTGTAACATAGGATAGAATGCTCACTTCACAGTTTGCTGTGACTCTCACATGTGATCATCTGAGGAGTCCCTGGTGGCACAAACGATTAAGCATTTGGCTACTAACCGAAAGACTGGCGATTTGAATCTACCCAGAACCACCATGGAAGAAAGTCCTGGCGTCTGCTTCGAAAAGATCACAGCCATTGAAAACCTTATGGAAAGCAGTTCTATTCTGAAACACATGGGGGCGCTATGAATTGGAATCCATTCAACGGCAACTGGTAACAACCAGATGGAGACACAAATGTGATAATCTGTAGAAATGCTTAATGCCCCATGCCTGGTACTTTGCCGGAGCTCAGTAAACAGGTCTTGTCCTACCTCTGACAGTAACCTGTCTAAGGTCACACATGAAAATCCTGATGAGAACCCTAGGCTGCTGGCTCCCAGGCCTCTTTCCAAGACACCCGGTAGACACAGATAGATTCAAACATACCCAGTTGTGTTAAAAACAGAAGGGCTCACTCCCATCTTCACTCTATTCTAACTATTCACCTTAACAAATCGTGGCGTGACAGCCCCTGAAGACTTCTTAGCATCTATATTTTCCTTCTCTGTTTTCATTGTGGTAAAATTGAATGCACTATCCAAATGGTAGATAATAGCCACATGTGGCCGTTTACATTTAAATTAGTTAAAACTAAATAAAATTTAAAATTCAGTTCCTCACTTACACTAGCCACATTTCAAGGGCTCAATGATCCCATGTGGCTAGTGGCACAATTAGGACAATTCCACCATCACAGAAAGTACTATTGGACAGTGCTGAGTGAGAGAGAAAATGACAGAGAGGCAAGAAGAGAGGAGAATAGGGGAGGCGAAGAGAGAAGAAAGGAGGGAGACGAGGGGAGGAGAGTGAGGCATCTTGATTTTCCAGAGCATTCCTCGTTCATGCACACCCTTCCATAGCTTCATCCAGGCACGGAAATCAATTTCCATGTAGTTGCACATTCTGATGAAAGAGGAAAATTCTTTTCTTTGAAAAAGTTAGTGCCTGAGAATATTTTAAATTGAATCTGGTTCGACAAACATTATCATTTAAAATTCAGAAGTGATCATTTCCTTCCCTGACTGAAATAAGTTCATGGCTCTTCATGGCCTGCTGAAAAAGCCCAAAATCCTCAGCCGTTTCCAAGGTAATCCATGATTTTCTCTCAACTGGCATTCCAGGCTCTATTCCCAAAATCCTGACACCATTGCCTATAGACACACACCAGCATGATGACCTACCTGTCTTCTCTGATGCACCTTGTGTTCTCTAATACGCTGTACTTTACACTCCTTACCTTAGCTCATGCTGCTCCCATGGCCTGGAGTGCCCAGAAAGGCATCATCTCTACTGGTAGGCATTGCTCCATGCACAGGTAAATCTTCTGCCCTCATTCTTGCTGGGAGTCAGATAATAAAAAAATGAATAGAAGCCCTTACATAAAGTACAAGGAGACCTGGTGGTGCAATGGTTAAGCACTAGGCTGATAGCTGAAAGGTTGGAAGTTCGAACCCACCAGCAGCTCCACAGGAGAAAGACCTGGAGACCCGCTCGCATAAAGATTACAGCCTGGGAAACCTTATGGGACAGTCCTACTCTGTTACATGGGGTCACAATGATTCAAAATCAGCTCAAGGGCACCTAAGAACAACATATCATGGTGGGTGATAAGAAATAAAATATATATATATGTATATATATATATTATAAATATATCTCACGGTATATTAGTTTCCTATGGTTGCTGTAACAAATCACCACAAACTGGTGCCCCAGTCACATTGGATTAAGGGCCCACCCTGCTCTAGTACAAAACTCATCTTAACTAATTACATCTGCAACAATCTTATTTCCAAATAAGATCATATTCTGAGGTTCTGGGAAGGACATGGATTTTGGGAGACACAGTTCAATCGAGAACACAGGGTAAAGGAATGGCCAGGAAGGCCACTATTTTAGAGTGGTTAGAGAAATCTGTCTTGGGAGGTAACATTTCAGTAGAGATTTGAATTAAATGAGGGAGCAAACCATGTGAATATCCAGAGGAAAGAAGAAGGAACAGCAAGTGCAAAGGCCCTGAGGTACGAGTAAGACTGGCGCTGGAGTCTTAAAAGCCTGTGAGCGGCCATCCTTAGATGGTCTCCACTGGTCTCAGCCCTTTGGAAGCAAAGGAGAATGAAGAAAACTAAAGATACAAGGGAAAGATTAGTCTAAAGGACTAATGGACCACAACTACCATGGCCACCACCAGACTGAGTCCAGTACAACTAGATGGTGCCCGGCTACCACCACTGACTGCTCTGACAGGGATCACAATAGAGGGTCCTGGACAGAGCTGGAGAAAATGTAGGACAAAATTCTAACTCACAAAAATGAAGACCGGACTTACTGGCCTGACAGAGACTGGAGAAACCCCATAAGTATGGCCCCCGGACACCATTTTAGCTCAGTAATGAAGTCACTCCTGAGGTTCACCCTTCAGCCAAAGACTACACAGGCCCATAAAACAAAACAAAACTAAAGGGGCACAACAGCCCAGGGGCAAGGAGTAGAAGGCAGGAGGAGACAGGAGAGCTGGTAATAGGGAACCCAAGTTTGAGAAGGGAGAGTGTTGACATGTCGTGGCATTGTTAACCAACGTCATAAAACAATATGTGTACTAACTGTTTAATGAGAAGCTAGTTTGTTCTGTAAACCTTCATCTAAAGTACAATTAAAAAAAAAAAAAGAGTAAGACTAACTTTTGGGCAACAGCCAGAAGGCCAGTGTGATTAGAGGCAGCTAGAGGCAGAGAAGGCAGTGGCATAGGAAGTCAGAGAAGAGCCAGGAGTCTGACCATGTAAAACCTTGTAGGCCATCATAAGAATTTTGGATTTTATTCTAAATATAATGGGAATCCACTGGAGATTTCTTCTACAGAGGTACGAGGAGAGAGAACATCATGTGATTTCTGCCATAAAAGCATCACTCTGACTGCTGCATGCAGAATAGACCCTGGGGCAGCAATGTGAATGCAGGCAGAGCATTTAGGAGGCTCCTGAAGTAATGCCGGCAAGATCTGATGGCAGTTTAGACTAGAATGGGTAATGGTGGCGGTAGATCAAAATGGTCAAATTTGGGATGCATTTTGAAGATAGAGCCAACAGGATTTGCTGATGAACTGGGTGTGGGGTGTAGTAGAAAGAGAGGAGTCAAAGTTTTTGTCGCAAGCAACGAAACAACTGGTGTGACTTTTACTGAGATGGGGAACAGTTGATTATTGAGCACCGACTGTATGCTGCTTACTGCACAGGATGCTCGAGTTGTAATAATGAACATACAGAGGTATGTTTTTCCTGGAGTAGTGGTGGGAACACTCATTAGAGGGTATCATTGTACCTTTACTTAACTGATTGGCCCCCAGAGCAAAAAAGGAACCAAATGCTGCTGTTCACAGTAACGGGTCTCGCTGACTCCAGAGGTGGACAAGGCGTTCTGGCAATTGTGGAAATTTCTCCTTCTTCAATAAGTGTTCATGATGACTATACTGTCTCCAAAAAATATTGTCTGCATTGGGAAACATGTATTTGCTTAATTTAGCCAGACCACTACTTAGATGGCTGAGAATGCATGAAACTCATGCTGGTAGATTATGGAAAAGGAAATGTGACCTACAGCCCCCTCTTTCTTCAGATGGTTCTGAGTCTTTGTGGCTAATGATTGAAGCTCTGAGGCCCTACCCCAGCTCAGACTTTGGGCATTACTTTCCCTGAAGGTAAAGGTTTTCTGAGAAGGATGGGTGGTGAAAAGATGGATAGTACTTGGAGGAGAAGACACCAACCTGAGCATAAAGAGCACCAGGTTAGGAGCGAGTAGTGCTCATCAGGGGATCCCCTCCATGTGAAGGTTCCAAGTCTAAAGGACCTCCCCAGCCTGGGCAGAAAGTCTATGTCCTAAAATTATTCCACTTCCTCTAGTAGAAGCCATATATACCTGCAAAGCCTGGAAGAGTAGCCTTGGGAAGACTTTACAAACCCCGGTGGTCAGGGAAGGAACCTGCCCCTCCCCATCGCCTTCATGGTGCAGTGGAGAGGGGCACTATTGTATTGAGTTGGCCATGACTTGGAGCTCTAAGTAAGACCAGCAGTAATGGGGGTAGCCCAAAGAGGAAGTGGAAGCAGCTAGGAAATACGCATGATAGCATCCATAGTGGTCAGACCTGAGAGGGACAGCAGGACCAGACCTGTCTGCCCTGTAAGTTAAAGACAGCTGACCTTGGAAGGAGGAAGTAGGTGCCTGGCGAATGGGTTACATACTTATGCCCCCCAGCCCCTGCCTTGTTAAGCTGTGTGCTTCTTGAAAGCAGAAAGTGTTCCTTGCTATCCTCTGAATCCCTGGTGCCCAGCCCACAACCCTCAATAACTGTTTGAGGGAGGGAGGGAGAGAGGAAGAAAAAAGACAGAGAAACAGAGGAGCTCCAAATAGTAGAATTTTAGAGCTTCAAGAACCTTTAAAGATTTTACTTTATAACCCCCTTGTTTGCATATTTAAAAATTATGCAATCTCCAATTGATTGATTGATTAACATGTCTAATAGACATAGGTTGAATTTCTGTCTCTTCAGCAACCAGGCACCATGTCTGTCACTGAGAATATTAAATGAATGAATGATATCTGCTCACACCTGGGTAAATAACAACTATGGATGAGATATGTAAGCAACAAGAACACAATGTGTGGGGCACTGAGGAGAAGGTAGTTAATTCTGCCCAGGTAGGGGTAGGGGCTGAAGGGGGAAGGAAAGACCTGAAGGAGAAGATGACATTTGTGCTGGGTCTTGGGGCCTGGCTAGTGATGGGCAGGAAAGAGGAGGAAAGAGGAGAATCAAACGAATAAGTAGTAAAGGCATGAAAGTGAAGCATCTCTCTGGAGAATGGCAGGTGGTCACCTGATCTGAATTTTGAGGGAGGGAGGGGAGCAGCAGTGGGATGTGGGAGGAGTACAGGAGGTGAATCTGGGGAAACCAGCAGGCAAATGGGAAACCCTGAAAGGTTTTTGAGCCGAGAAGTGATATAGTCACAACTATCCTTTAGAGAGATTACACTGCCAAAGAGGAAAAGGTGAACTGGAGGGAATAGAAATTGTAAAGCGGGAAACCAATTTGGAAGCAAAAGTCAGAGAGGGTGGGAGTGTAGAAAAAGGGGTGGATTTGAGAGACTTTTTTTTATGTAGAATTGACAGGGCTTGTGATGTTCCTACCTCCTCTCTCCCCCACCACCTCCCCACCCCCCGATAAGGGATGCAGGCTGATCGTGTTGGAGGTTGGGTGACTGAAGTTTCAAGTTTCTAGTATTAAACAGCTATTGATGCCATTCATTAAGAGAGAGGATTCAGTGCATAAAGTACATTGAGGGCAAAGAGGATGAATTTCGTCTTGGATGATCCTATACGATGGCTAGGAAGATGTCCACTTTCAATTGGAAATAGAAGTCTGAAGCACAGGAGAATAGATTTGGGAGTTATCAGGGTGTGAGTGGTAGTGGAAGCCATGGGGATGGACAATTAACCTTCAATCTGGTTAGGGAGCTGAGGGTGGCCCACACCAAACAAATGGAAAGTAACACCTGATAAATTGAATAAGACAAACTGTCCAAATATGTGACATAAATAGTAAGTACTGTTGTCAGAAAAAAGAGAGAGGAGTAACAGTTGGAATTGCTGAAAGCTCCTTCCTGGAGAAGGTAGCTTGAACAAAGTCTAGTAGGATTGCAGGATTAGGAGACAGGAAAGAAGGAGAAAGGCATTTCAGATGGTGTCGATGGTGGGATAGAGCGAGCAGTGGATGCAGCAATAGGACAGTGAGGATACTAGCCCCAGAAGCACATTCCTCATGATAGTGCAGCCAGAGAAAGAAGCAAGGAACTCATTTACAAACCCACATTAAGGAAACTGGTCACTATGATTGCCTCTGGGAATGGAGGGAGGACCGAGAGTCTAGAGGTCAGACCGGGAGAGAAACACCCCTTTGCACCTTCTAGATCTTTTCACTTTGTGTACCAATTACTTACTTTAAAAATATGATTTAAGTAAATAGTTTGACTTTGGGAGATCAAGAGGTGAGTCTGGTGCAGAAGGGAATCAAATAGAGTCCAAGTTTAAGTGCTCGATTCCTAGCCTGACTTTTAGGTGTGAGAGCAGGACTGTTGTTGACTGAGGTGCCAGGATTGGCGGCTGCAACTCCAAGTCTCTGCCCAGCGGAATCTTTTCCATGGATATGGTCACAGGAGAAGTTGAATAAGAGAATGAAGCATCCAGAGAGCAGATATGGACAGAATGAGAAGAGGCAGCTGGACACTGGAACCGGACAGCTTTCGGGGAAATATAACCATGTTCCAAAGGTGGATTGACAGGTCAATACTGGATTCTAACCTCAAAACTTTCTCTGATTATTACTTGAGTAACTTGGGTCGTGTTATACGGCAATAACAATGACAGAATTTCAACAGCTTAACTCAACAACATATCTTATATAGAGTTCTTGTGAGAATTAAGTAAGATCATCATCATCGTCAAATATTTTTGAGGGCTTACTATGTGCCTGGAGCCCTGGTGGTGCAGTGGTTAAAAGCTCAGCTGCTAGCCAAAAGATTAGCAGTTCGAATCCACCAGCTGCTCCTTGGAAACCCTGCGGGGCAGTTCTACTCTGTCTTATAGGGCTGCTATGAGTCGGAATCAATTCGATGGCAATGGGTTTGGTTTATTTGGACTATGTGCCTATATTAAGCTAAATTTTTTTTCCAATTTTTTTTAAATTGTACTTTAGATGATGGTTTACAGAGCAAACTAGCTTCTCATTAAACAATTAATATACACATTGTTTTGTGACATTGGTTACCAACCCCATGACATGTCAACCCTCTCCCCTTCTCAACCTTAGGTTCCCCATTACCAGCTTTCCTGTCCCCTCCTGCCTTCTTGTCCTTGCTTCTGGGCTGGTATGTCCATTTAGTCTCATTTTGTTTTATGGGTTTATCTAATCTTTGGCTGAAGGGTGAACCTCAGGAGTGACTTCATTACTGAGCTAAAAGGGTGTCTAGGGGCTATACTCTTAGGGTTTCTCCAACCTCTGTCAGACCAGTAAGTCTGGTCTTTTTTTGTGAGTTAGAATTTTGTTCTACATTTTTCTCCAGCTGTGTCCGGGACCCTCTATTATGATCCCTGTCAGAGCAGTTGGTGGTGGTAACTGGGTAGGCTAAATTTTTTTATCAAGTTTAGTCCTCAAAAAAACCCTATCAAGTAGGCTCCATTATTATCCTCATTTTGTAAATGTGAGAAATGAGGAAAGATCATCCAAGATCATACAGTGAGGAAGTAGCTATCGTTAGCTGTCATTGAGGTGGCCCCCAACTCATGGAGACCCCACACACAATGGAACAAAACACTGCCAAGTCCTAGGCCATCCCCATAATTGGTTACAGATCAGACCACTGTGATCCATAGGGTTTTCGTCGGCTGATTTTCAGAAGTAGATCACCAGGCCTTTCTTCCAATGAAGCAGCTAATCAGGATTAAAACCCAGGCTATCTAATTCAAGCATTTAATCTTCATGTTAAAGTATTCACTTAGCCCATAGTGAGACACATAGTGTATTAGGTTAGGTCAGGTTATGCTGCAGTAACAAACAATGCCAAAATCTTAGTGGCTTAACATTAAAAAAAATTTCTTGCTCTTGCTACATGTCTAATGCAGGTTGGCAAGAAGGTTCTGTTCATTGTAGTCACTCGTAGACACAGGTGATGGAGCTTTGTCTTGTCATGTGCTTCTGCAATCACCAAAGCAGGGAAAAGGGAAGGTGACTGCTTTCCACCCAGTATGACACACATTACTTCTGTTCTTCTTTCCTTTGCCAAAGCTAAGGAAGTAAGGAAGTGAAATTTGACCTGTGTCCTAGAGGTGAGAACCAGAATATCAGCTAATAGCCCTAATGATTGCACATAGGTGCTCATCAAGTGCTGATTGAATTGAAGTTGAGTGGCTGGTTCTGACCAGATTGAGCGAACTCTGGCTCACTCAGCTCAATTTATATAGTTGCTGCCAGTTTGCAAAATAAGCAGTATCATTCCTGTACAGAAAGCTGCCAGAGAATGGCTGCATCACTAATTCTGCACGCCAGGCATTTCTCTATGCAGTTCGCAGGTTGCCAAGAAACCCCAAGGGGTTCTGGTTACAGGACAAAGCATTCCTGGGAAAGGTGATTATTGTCTTCCAACCATTATCTTCAATTCCCTCACCCCGTCCCATACTACCCTTTTGTGATTGCCTTTTTCTTTTACCTTGCTCCAGTTTCCCTGGTCATTGTCTTCTATAAACCCACGTGCAGACACACACAGAAATGTGGAAGCAGCTCAAGTTGTATGCCTTCAGTGCTGCCCCTGATGCGCAATAGTGGGGAGCATGCGGCAATTTGGCCATGGTTGCCTGATGCTGGTGAGGGCTCAGGACAGTATCAGGAGACTTGAGTTCCAGTCCCAGCTTAGCCCCCAAATTACTCTGTGACCTTGAGCAAGTCACTGAAACTCTCTGTGCCTTAGTTTTACTGTCTGCTAAATGCGGTAGGGTGTTGTGGGGGTCAAATGATTAACACGCTCAGCTGCTAGCTAAAAGGTTGGGAGTTCGGGTCCACCCAGAGGCTCCTCAGAAGAAAGGCCTAAGAATCTAACTCCAAAAAATCAGCCACTGACAACCCTATGGGAGCACAGTTCTACTCTGACACACATCGGGTGGCCATGCACGAGTCAGAGTCGACTCGACGGCAACTGGCTTGGTGGTTGTGGGGTCACCCTGACTATGGTGTACACTGTGAAAGTGAGTGAGGTTGTATTCACTGTCATTGAGAGAGTGAAATAAGACAATCAGTACGGAAGTACTTTCTAAACTGTAAAATGCTGCATAAACACAAGACAGATTGAAAAATATTTTTTCTAATTATAAAAGTCACATGTACTCAGGATAAACATCTGAGAAAACATAGGAAAGAAGAAAGTAAAAATCATCATCTCCCCACCGCAGGATAACCATCATTAGCTCATTATCATGGTTATTGATCCATTGTGTTTTTATATTTGTTGCATATTTGTAGTTTTTATTTAATTTTGTTCGTGGATCAAAAACAAATTTTAAAAAATTTTATTTTGTTATTGCTGTTGTGTGTGTCGAGTCGATTCCAACTCATAGTGACCCCATGTGACAGAGTACTACTGTGCTATAGGGTTTTTTGGGCTGTAATCTTTATGGGAGCATATCGACAGGTCTTTTCTGTTGCAGAATTGCTTGGTGGGTATGAACTGCTGACCTTTGGTTAGCAGTTGAATGTTTGATCATTGTGCCACCAGGGCCCCTTTAAAAATATATACGGATTTGGTGAAATGTAAGACAGTACACAATACTGGGAAAGGCAGCACAACTTGTACAAGGCAAGGTCATGGAATCTCCATAGACACATCCAAACTCCTGAGGGACTGAATTGCTGGGCTGAGGGCTGTGGGGACGATGGTCTCAGGGAACACTTAGCTCAGCTGGCATAACACAGTTTATAAAGAAATTGTTCTACAGTCTACTTTGGTGAGTAGCATCTGGAGTCTTAAAAGCCTGTGAGTGGCCATCTAAGATACGCCACTGGTCTCACCCCTTCGGGAGCAAGGGAGAATGAAGACAACTAAAGATACAAGGGAAAGATTAGTCCAGAGGACTAATGGACCACATCTACCACAACCTCCACCAGACTGAGTCCAGTACAACTAGATGGTGCCCGGCTACCACCACTGACTGCTCTGACAGAGATCACATAGAGGGTCCCTGACAGAGCTGGAGAAAAATGTAGAACAAAATTCTAACTCACAAAAAAAGACCAGACTTACTGGTCTGACAGAGACTGGAGAAACCCCGAGAGTATGGCCCCCGGACCCCCTTTTAGCTCAGTAATGAAGTCACTCCCGAGGTTCACCCTTCAGCCAAAGATTAGACAGGCTCATAAAACAAAACAAGACTAAAGGGGCACCACAGCCCAGGGACGAGGACTAGAAGGCAGGAGGGGACAGGAAAGCTGGTAATAGGGAACCCAAGGTCGAGAAGGGAGAGTGTTGACATGTTGTGGTGTTGTTAACCATTGTCATAAAACAATATGTGTACTAACTGCTTGATGAGAAACTAGTTTGTTCTGTAAAACTTCATCTAAAGTGCAATAAAGAAAAAAAACAGAGAGAAAGAAGTTAAAAAGTTTTGATAGTTTAACGTTTCAGCCTTTTTCTTCATGATTTCTACATCTGCATGGAAAGTGTCTAGAGATGTTGTGATGATCTCTCAGGATTGCTGTGAGGAGCAGTGTGGGATAGTGGTTAAGACACAGACTCAGGAGCCAGAGTACCTGAGTATGCTTGCAAGTGGGGCGACCTTGAGCAATAAACTTAACCTCTCTGTACCTCAACTTCCTCATCTGTAAAATGATGATTGTAATAGTACCCAGCCTGTGTGAAAGGAGCCTTCGTAGCACGGTGGTTAAGCACTTGGCTGCTAACTGAAAGGCCAGCGGTCTGAACCCACCAGCCACTCTGTGGGAGAAGGATGTGACAATCTGCTTCCGTAAACATTAAAACCGAAAACCAAACCTGTTGCTGTTGAGTCGATTCCTATAGGACAGAGTAGTACTGCCCGAGGGGGTTTCCAAGGAGCAGCTGATGGATTCGAACTGCAAACCTTCTGGTTAGCAGCTGAGCTCTTAACTACTGAGCCACCAGGGCTCCCCCAGCCTTGAAAACCCTATGAGGCAGTTCTACTCTGTCCTGTAGAGTTGCTATGAGTCGGAATCAACTTGACGTCAACAGGTAACCAGTGCGAAGATTAAATGAGTTAGTAAATACTGACGTGGAAGCATTCTCACATTGTTACACATTGCCTCTACCTTTGGGATTGTCTTTCTTCTTCTTTTGCTTCATCCATTCCCCCCAGTTAAATATGAGCGTTATTATATAGAGATGATTATTTAGACTTACCTACATGTTTACCATTTCCTTGCTCACTATTCTCAGTGTTCAGGAGATGCTGAGCTTCTGTTAAGTGTGATGGAAAATTTGAGAATTAACAAGGGTGATGGTTAAACAACATGATGAACATAAGTTAATGTCACTGAACTGTACATGTGAAGAATGTTGAAATGGCAAATGTTTTCTTACATATATATTTACCCCAATAAAAAATCAATTTTTTTAAAAGAGAGAGAGAACTTGATTGGCCAGCTTGGTTTAGGTGCCCATCCACGGTCTAATCGGCCTCCATGGGGTGAGAGAGCACAGGGCCCTGTGTAATCAAAGCTCTCCTCCAGAGACATGGAGGGCAGGTTCTCTAAGAAGTGAGTGTGAGGCCAGGAATGACATGTATGTGGGAGAAGAAGATTGGCATCCCTAGTATGCTGTTTTGCCTAAAACTTTGGTTTCATTTTGTCATTCATTGAGAGCCTTCAACAATGCTGTGCCTTCTTTTAATTATAGTTTCTCCATAGCAGGCCACGTCTTACTCCCATTCCTCATGCCTCACATTGAGGCTCGGTTTATGCCATCAAGCTCAGGCTCCCAGATCAAATCCCTGCTAAGCCTCCTAGGGGTCTAAGTAAGGTGGTGGTGTCAGAGATGGGTGGGTGTCTAGAAGGGCAGCAGAGGGGTAGAGGTTGTGGTCATCATATATACACATGGAAGATTCTTACAGCCAAGGGAAACCATACCCATGCCTCCATAGCTCAGAAATTTCCCTAGGGTCTTACTTCCGTTTGCCTCCATTCTCAAATCTATGCTTTGAAGGTCCACTCTTATATAATTTCTCCACATTTAACTCTGTGAATATACTAAAAACCGTTGAACTGTACACTTTAAAGGAGTGAATTGTATAGTATATGAATTATATTTCAATAAAATTGTTATAAAAAAATTACATATCAAAGCTTGTGGGTTATGAGGGAGGGGAGGGAAGGAGAGGGGAAATCACTAACTAGATAGTAGACAAGTGTTAACTTTGGTGAAGGGGAAGACAACACACAATATAGGGGAAGTCAGCACAACCTGACAAAGGCAAAGTCATAGAAACTTCCTAAACACATCCAAACACCTTGAGGGGCTGAGGGCTAGGGACCATGGTCTCGGGGGACATGTAGGTCAATTGGCATAACACAGTTCATAGAGAAAATGTTCTACATCCTACTTTGGTGAATAGTGTCTGGGTCTTAAAAGCTTGCCAGCACCCATCAAAGATACATCTATTGGTCCCAGCTTGTTCAGAGCAAAGGAGAATGAATAAAACCAAAACACAAGCAAAATATTAGTCCAAAGGACTGACGGATCACATTAACCACAGCCTCCACCAGCCTGAGCCCAGAAAAACTACATGGTGCCTATCTATCACTACCAACCGCTCTGACAGGGATCACAATGGAGGGTCCTTGGCAGAGCGGGAGAAAAATGCAGAACAGAATTCAAATTCACAAAAAAAGACAAGACTTACTGGTCTGAGGTGACTGGAGGAGCCCCTGAGACTATGGCCACTGAACACCCTGCTAACTCAGAACTGAAGTCACTTGCTAAATCCACCTTTCAGCCAAAATTAGACAGGCTTATAAAACAAACAATAACACACGTGAGGAACGTGCTTCTTAGTTTAATCAAGCATAGGAGACCAAATGGACAACACTTGCAAAAAAGCAAAGACAAGAAGGCAGGAAGGGACAGGAAAACTGAATGAATGGACACGGAGAACCCAAGGTGGAAAGGGAAGAGGGAGAGTGCTGACACATTGCGGGGATTGCAACTGATGTCACAAAACAATTTGTGTGTAAAATTTTTGAATACAAAACTAATTTGTGCTGTAAACTTCCACCTAAAACACAATAAAATTAAAACACACACACACACAAAAGCTTGTGGGATGCAGTAAAAACGAAGGTGAAGTTGGAAAAAATAGACACCCACTTATTCGTTTTCTGTGGCAGCTGTAATAAATTAACACAAGCTTGGTGGCTTAGAACAACATACATCTATTCTTCTGCAGTTCTTGAGGTCAGAGCCAAAAATCAGTTTCACTGGGCTGAAATCAAAGTTTCTGCAGGGCCATGCTGTCTGCTCTCTGAAGGCTCGAGGCTCTTCTTGCCTTTCCCAGCTTCCAGAGCTGCATTCCTTGGTTCATGATCCTGTCCTCCATCTCCAAAGCTAGCAGTGTAGCATCTTGCTTCAGTAGTCATACTGCCTTCTTCTTCTACATCAAATCTCCCTCTGTCTCCCCCCTTATAAAGGACACTTGTAATTGCACATAAGGTTCAGCCAATTACACAGGATACTCTCCCTATCTCAAAATCCTTAGTGTATTCACATCTGCAGAGTCTCTTTTGCCATATAAAGCAATATTCACACACAGGTTCCAGGTATTAGGACCTGGATATCTTTGGGGGTCGTTATTCAGCCTACCAGGAGCAATGGTGGTTCAGTGTTAGAATTCTCAACTTCCATGAAGGAGATTCAGGTTCAATTCCCGACCAATACACTTCATGCACAACTACCATGTTTCTATAATGCTGGACAGGTATCAGCAGAGCTTCTACATTAAGATGGACTAGGAAGAAAGGCCTCGTGATCTACTGCCAAAAATCAGCCAATGAAAACTGTATGGATGACAATGGTCTGATCTGCAACTGATCCTGGGAATGGTACAAGACTGGGCAGCATGATAAGGGGACTGGAAACTTTTGTGCATGGGGTCACCATGAGTCAGGGACCGACTGCATGGCAGCTAACAACAACATTCTGCCTACCAAACCCACTCAGAACAGAAAAAGACAGAGAGAGAGAGAAACGGAGAGAGAACATATGTGTTCAGCCTTCACTTTCACTTGCCCCTGGGCCCCAGAGCTCTCAGAAAGATAAGCAGTAACTTGTGACAAAGATGCTTGCTCTGGGCCAATCCAAACACATTTCGGCTGTGCACCTTAATATCCTCCGGGTATGTTTACATTGGCTCAATATAGCACACGCAAGAGAATTTCCTATTGTGCTTACAAAATTGCTTAATAGAAAAACTGACAAAACTCCCTTAAGACTAAACCCCAAGGAAGTGTTAGGGTGAGTCCCTCTCTCCTTAAAATAACCATTCTCTGGGGTCCAGAACTCTCAGGCTGCTGAGAAGGTTCTCTGAGTGCCTTTGGCTTCTGAGAGTTTTCCTCTGTTGGGGGTCAAGTAGGCCCGTGTGGAGAATCCTCAGCTCTTCCCTCTCCATCCTTAGGGTCACAGGTTTCTGCTTGGGCATTCCAGAGATGGGGAAATCACTACTGCCAAAGAGCACTCGTCTAGCGTTGGGCAACACCAAGAGGTGGTTGTAGTTAGCTGCTGTCAAGTCAGCTCCAACTCATGGTGACCCCATGTACAACAGAACAAAACATTGCCTGGTACTGCGCCATCTTTACAATTGTTGGTATGCTCGAGTCCATTATTGCAGCAACTATGTATTTTAAGCACCTTCCAACCTAGGAGGCTTAACTTCCAGCACTATATTGAACAATATTCTGTTGTGATCCACAGGGTTTTCACTGGCTAATTTTTGGAAGCAGATTGTCAGGCCCTTCTTTCTATTTTATCTTAGTCTGAAAGTTCTGCTGGTCCACCATGGGTGATCCTGCTGGTATTTGAATTACCAGTGGCACAGCTTCCAGCGTCACAGCAACAGGCAAGCCAGCACAGTATAACAAACTGACAGATGGTGGCAAAGAGGTGGACCTTTGTCCTGCCTTCAGGAGTGACAGAGAATAAGTCTAAATGCCACTTCCTTGCCACATCCCTCAGATGTATGAAGATTCACTGAGTCTTCTTTTCTCCAAACTATACAGGCTATATCTGCAATGTTTCCTTTGGTGGGTTGGTTTCCAGGCCCCTTATCATCCTTCTTGGAAGATTTCTATTTTACAAAAGACTTCTGAAAGTATAACACAAGGACTTTTGATAGTGCTCTTATTGATGCAGAATTGGAAAATCACCTGTTTAATCTAAAATTTTACTTTTATTAATGCAAGATTGTTTCATTTCTTGAGGCATCAGCTTTAGCTGGCCTCTGTTGAGCTTGCAACAGGAGAAAGGAAACATTTATTTTCTAACATAAATGGAGGATTTCATAGTCTTGGTTTATTTATATTTACCAAGCTCTGCTGAAACCTGTTCAGCATCATAGCAACACCAAGCCTTCAGTGACAGATGGGTGGTAGCTGCACCTGAGGTGCATTGGCCAGGAATCGAATCCAAGTGTTCTGTATGGAAGGGAAGAATTCTACCATTGAACCATCAATGCCTCATATATACATAGATACATTTGGCTATATGCTGTACATATATACTAGAATAAACACACACATTCTTATTTAAGCCTCACAACAAACTTGTGGGGTGAGAATTTTTATTCTTACTTTAAAGGTCAGGATTCCGTGTGTCAGTGGGGTTTAGCATTTTGCCCAAGGTCACAGGAAGTAAATGATTTGACTCCAGGTCTTTCTGACTCTGCAGCCTGTGCTCTTCTTGCTGCACTCTGAAGCTTCTCTATCAGATTACATCTAGCCACCCATAGTAGGGCTATACCAACCATCTGCTGGAGCGGGAGCAGAGTTCCTGAACTTGTGAGCGTCCCTTCAATGACCTGAAGAATAGACAGTCCTCCCTTCACGAAGCCAACATTCCACCAACTTTACTGAGTAAGTACTGGAGATTCAAAGATGAGCAAAACTCTGTGCTGCAGAAGTTCATAGCAGAGAGAAGTTAGGCTGAGGCTCTTAGTTTCTCCTGAATTCTGTTCCCCTTCTTAGTTTCCTGATGCTTTTATAACAGAAATACCACAACTGGGTTGCTTTAATGAACAGAAATTTATTTTCTCAGGTCAGGAGGATAGAAGCCTGGATCCAGGGCACCGGCCCTAGGGGAATGCTCTCTCTGTCCACTGTGGGTGGAAATCCTTGTCTCAGCTTCTCTAGTGTTCTTCTCAGTATACCTTGGAGATGTCCATGTGGCATCTATCTTTCCCCGATTCCTGCGTCTAATCGACTCCTTTTATATCTCAAAAGTAATTGGTTTAAGACACGATCTACACTGACATAGCCTCATTAACATAATAAAGAAAACTCTATTCCCAAATGGGATTACTATCCACAGGTATAAGGTTTAGGATTTACAACGCATATTTTTTGGAGACACAATTCAATGCATACCACTTTCTTACTTAGTAAAAACCCCCACATTTTTAGCTGGGCTCATGGCTCTCAGGAATAAGACTGCATTTCCTAGTCTCTCTTGTAATTGAAGGGAGCCCTGGTGGCGCAGTGGTTAAGCGCTTGGCTGCTAACCAAAAGGTCAGCGGTTTGAACCCGCCAGCCACTCAGCAGGAGAAAGACATGGTAGTCTGCTTCTGTCAAGATTACAGCTTTGGAAACCCTATGGGGCAGTTCTACTCTGTCCCATAGGGTCACTATGGGTAGGAATAGACTTGATGGTAGTGGGATTAGTTTTTTCTTGTAATTAACTATGAGCACGTGACAAAATTCTGGTCAGGACAAAGGAACAATCTGCTCCAGCGGTGAAGTCAAACCTCCGTTTCATAGAAGACTGAAAACGGATCACAGCTGAAATAGCAGATTTTTCTCACTCCTACACGTTGAGATTGCAAAGATGCAGAATCATGTCACAGTGACAGCCCCACTGTACATCACAAAAAATTATTACAATACAGTATGATAAGTGCTTAAACGGAAGTATGAACATGATGTGAGGGGGGAGGCTCCTCGCCTTGAGCCTCAGTTTCTTTATCTGTACAGTTGCCAACCTCATTAAGTTCTTATGAGGTTCAAGAGAGACAATGTCTGAGGAGAGACTTAGCCAGACCCTGGCTCAGATCACTCAACTGAAAAAAACAGTTGCTGTCAAGTCCATTCACTCATGGGGATCTCATGTGTGTCAGAGTAGAACTGAACTCTTAGGTTTTCAATGGCTGGTTTTTTTGGAAGTAGATCTCCAGGCCTTTCTTCTGAGGTACCTCAGAACTTGAACCTCCAACCTTCTGCTTAGCAGTGGATTGCATTAACCGTTTGCACCACCCAGGGACTCCTAGTGGACCTAATTGCTGGAGGCTATTAGAAGTTGTTATCATTGCCCTTCAGACAAGCAGGACCCTTCTTGTTTGTCCACTGAGAAGCGATTTGAAAGCTTTCACTCTCACGGGACAGTGCAGATGCGCACTCTGGGAGCTGAAATCCCTGAGCTTGATTTTACTAGGAATTTAGCGAATTTGGTCATGTCATTCAGGGGCCAGGAATTTAAGTGAAGTTGCATCTGTCTAATTTTCCAAGCAACGGCCCTGGGGCTTTCCTAGTGCGGTATCTGCTGGCTCTGGTCTGCACAGGACCAGCCACCGAAGGGGTAGAAGAGATGAACTGTAGACACCACATTTTTTTTCTCTGTTTTGGCTTGATCTAATCTCGTTTTTCCACTAGCAAATTTAGGGCAAGAGTTTCCTGATAGGATCTGGCTCTGGACACCTCGTGTACATTTGTTTTAAATTAAGAATATTACATAAAGAAAACAGCAGTGGACAGTCCAGTCAGTCAAAGCAGAAGAAAGACATGGGATGAGAACGGGGGGAGACGAGTCTATTAACACACGGCCAGGTAAACGGCTGATTGGGGCCACAAGAATTTCCCATTGATTTTTTTTTTTTTTGGCAAAATTTATTTCACACTATTCTGGGAGGCAGAGTGGTATAGTGGTTAAATATAAGTCAGAAAATGGAGTGGTTTCAATTCCAGTTCCTACTACTTACTAATTATGGGATGCAGGCAGATGACTGAATATACATATGCCTGCTTCCTTGTCTGTAATGGAGTTACTGTTGTTGCGTGCAGTCAAGTCGATTCCAACTAATAGCGGCCCTATAGGAGAGAGTAGAACTGCCCCAGAGGGTTTCCTAGGCTGTAATCTTTATGGGAGCAAATTGCCAGGTCTTTTCTCCTGCAGAGTGGCTGGTGGGTTCAAACTGCTGACCTTTCTGTTAGCAGCGGATTGCTTTAACCATTTCGACAGCAGGGCTCCTAGGAGCTAGTATTATCACCGTCTAATATAGGCTGTTGTGAGGATTAAATGAGAAACACATGCAAAGCGTGAAGGCATATAGAATAATGCCAGGCTCACAGTAAGCCCTCAGAAACATTTCTATCACTGTATTATTGTTGTGTGCTGGGCCTGGAGCCAGTCGGGGTTTACAATGGCATAGTGTCTGACTCAAAGTAGTAGCACAAAATCATAAGATGGCAACTGTCCCGCCGGACAGGAAACTCCATGAGGGCAGGGATTATTTATTTATCTATTTACTTTCAGTTTGTTCTCTTTTATTTTTCCAAGTCCAAGAATAGTGCACATAGAAGGTGCTCAATACATTTCAGTTGAATGAATGAATTTAAGCAATTGTTTTAGGAGAAATTCTAGGCTATACAGGATTTAGGCGGGGCACAAAGGAGAACTATCAATAAAATAATTATAAAAATGCAATTAGTGAGACAGATAATGAAATAAATAAGTGAAGATTGTGGAATCCTATCAGGCAATGGAGAGTTGTGAAAGAAGTTACAGTAAAGTTGTGAAATAAATCACAATTTTAAAATTTGACTAAGAGGAATGACTTCTTGTGACTTATGATACCAAGTCATAAGAAAATCTGGACCTTTAATTCTCATGACCTTAAGAAAGGGTTAGGGAGGAGAACCTGAGTCTCAGGTAGCATAAGTCTGGACCTACTGCTTGACCTGACTTAGAACCTTTGACTTTGAACTTGAATTTGTAATCCCAGTCTTAGGCTAAGACCCTCAGCTGGCCTGAATGGTCCATCCTTTCCCTATAGTAACTTTGCTACCCAGGAAAGTTTATAAATAAAGTACCAGTAGCCTTTGAGTCAATTCCAACTCATGGTGACCCCATGTGTGTCAGAGTAGAACTGCACTCCATAGGATTTTCAGTGGCTGATTTTTTGGGAGGAGATCTCCAGGCCTTTCTTTTGAGGCAACGGTGTTATTATTGTCAGGTGCCGTCAAGTCGGTTCCAACTCATAGTTGGACTCTGTCATGGATTGAATTGTGTCCCCCAAAAAATGTGTGTAGCAACTTGGCTAGGTCATGCTTCCCAGTATTGCATGATTGTGTTATCTAATGTGATTTCCTTATGTGTTGTAAACTCTATCACTATGATGAGATTATATGTGATCTCCTTAGGTATTGTAAATTCTATCACTGTGATGAGGTTATACTGATGAGATTGACAAGATTAGATAGTGTCTTAATGCAATCTCTTTTGAGATATAAAAGAGAGAAGTTAGCAGAGACACATAGGAACTTCATACCACCTAGAAATCAGTGCTGGGAGCAGAGCAAGTCCTTTGGACCTGAGGTTCCTGCGCAGAGAAGCTCCCAGACCAAGGAAAGACCAATACATCACAAGGACCTTTCTCCAGAGCTGACAGAGAGAGAGAGAGAGCCTTCCCTTGGAGGTGATGCCCTGAATTTGGACTTGTAGCCTACTGGACTGTGAGAGAATAAACTTCACTTTGTAAAGCCATCCACTAGTGGTATTTCTGTTGGAGCAGCACTAGATGACTAAGACAGACTCAGAGTGACCCTATAGGACAGAGTAGAACTGCCCCATAGGGTTTCCAAGGAGCAGCTGTTGGATTTGAACTGCTGACCTTATGGTTAGCAGCGGAGCTCTTAACCGCTACGCCACCAGGGCTCAGAGGCAACAACACCAGGTGGACTTAAACTGCCAACCTTTTGATTGGCAACTAAGATGTTAACCATTTACACTAAGCAGAGACTCAAAATAAAGACTAGAGATGATAAAGTAAGTTAAATCCATGGGATTAATACTTTCATGTGATGTTTAGGAATAAGTTTTGTAATCATGATTAAAAATTTTATGTAATAGTTCAAATGAAATATTTAAGAAAATCTGACATATTGGACATGTGATTTTAATTTGAAATGTTTAATTATTATTAAATTTATCATTTAACTTTAAAACATTCACATGCATATGAGGCAAATGAAAATACCATGGCTTGAGTCAGGTGCACCTTAGTCCTCAAAGTTACATCTTGCTTTTCAACACTTTAAATAGGTATTTTGTGGCAGATTTGCCCATTGCAATACATCATTTGATTTCTTGACTGCTGCTTCCATGGGTGTTGACTGTGGATTCCAGTAAAATGAAATTCTGGACAACTTCAGTCTTTTCTCAGTTTATCGTGATGTTGCTTATTAGTCCAGTTGTGAGGCTTCTTGTTTTCCTTATGTTGATGTGTAATCCATACTGAAGGCTGTAGTCTTTGACTTTTATCAGTAAGTGCTTCAAGTCTCCTTCACTTTCAGCAAGCAAGGTTGTGTCATCTACATATTGCAGGTTGTTAATGAGTCTTCCTCCAATCCTGATGCCAAGATCTTCTTCATATAGCCCCGTTTCCCAGATTATGTGCTCAGCATACAGATTGAATAAGTATGGTGAAAGAATACAACCGTGAAGCACACCTTTCCTGACTTTAAACCATGCAGTATCCCTTGTTCTGTTCAAACGACTGCCTCTTGATCTATGTACAGGTTCCTCATGAGCACAGTTAAGTGTTCTGGAATTCCCATTTTTAGCAATGTTATCCATAATTTGTTATGATCCACACAGTC
>NW_004443939.1:8477117-8478746 GCF_000243295.1 Trichechus manatus latirostris
TCAATAAAACACAGGTAAACATCTTTCTGGTATTCTCTGCTTTCAGCCAGGATCCATCTGACATCAGCAATGATATCCCTTGCTCCACTCCCTCTTCTGAATCCCTATGGATGTACTGCTGCAACTGCTTTTGAATGAGCTTCAGGAAAATTTTACTTGCACATGATATCAATGATACTGTTTGAGGAGGTGGGGCCAAGATGGTAGAGTAGTCAGACGCTTCCGGTGGACCCTGTTACAACAAGGACCCAAAAAAAACAAGTGATTCAATTATATATGGAAATCTGGGATACCTGAACATCAAAGGCAGAGTTGAGGAACTGGACTGAGTAGCAGGGGGAGGGAGAGATGGTTTGGAAGCAGCAAAGAGTTACCAGACCTGACCCAGTGAGAGCCTGAGTCCTTCAGGCCTGATCAGCTCGGGGGTGAGTGGCGAGGCAGGCAAGCGGCCATGCTCAGGAGGAGCATTTTCTGCACTGGGAGAGACCTACTCCAGAGAGTCAGATTGGATAAAAAAACACGATCCATCTATATGTTGCCTACAAGAGACACACCTTAGACTTAAAGACACAAACAAACTAAAACTCAAAGGATGGAAAAAAATATATCAAGTAAACAACACTCAAAAAAGAGCAGGAGTAGCAATATTAATCTTTTACAAAATAGACTTTAAAGTAAAATCCACCACAAAGGATAAGGAAGAACACTATATAATGATTAAAGGCTTAATACACCGGGAGGACATAACTATAATAAATATTTACGCACCCAATAACAGGGCTCCAAAATACATAAAACAAACTCTAACAGCACTGAAAAGAGAGATAGACAGCTTCACAATAGTAGTAGGAAACTTCAACACACCATTTTCAGTGAAGGACAGAACATCTAGAAAGAAGCTGAACAAAGACACGGAAGAGCTAAATGCTACAATCAACCAACTTGATCTCATAGACATATACCAAACACTCCACCCAACAGCAGCCAAGTATACTTTCTGTTCCAACACACATGGAATATTCTCCAGAATAGACCACATATTAGGCCATAAAGCAATTCTTAACAAAATCCAAAGCATTGAAATATTACAAAGCATCTTTTCTGACCATAAAGCCATAAAAGTAAAAATCAACAACAGAAAAAGCAAGGAAAAAAAGTCAAACACATGGAAACTGAACAACACCTTGCTCAAAAATGACTGGGTTATAGAAGACATTAAGGATAGAATAAATAAATTCATGGAATCAAATGAGAATGAAATCACATTCTACCAGAACCTTTGGGACACAGCCAAAGCAGTACTCAGAGGTCAGTTTATAGCAATAAATGCACACATCCAAAAAGAAGAAAGGGCCATAATCAAAACACGAACCCTACAACTTGAACAAGTAGAAAGAGAGCAGCAAAAGAAGCCCTCAGGCACAAGAAGAAAGGAAATGCTAAGAATTAGAGCAGAATTAAATGAAATAGAGAATAGAAAAACAACTGAAAAAGTTAACAAGACCAAGAGCTGGTTCTTTGAAAAGATCAACAAAATTGATAAACCATTGGTCAAACTGACAAAACAAAAACAGGAGAGGAAGCAGTTAACCCATATAAGAAATGAGATGGGTGATATCACAACAGACC
>NW_004443939.1:8479362-8480906 GCF_000243295.1 Trichechus manatus latirostris
ATAGAAGGGAAATTCCTCAATATAATTAAGAGCATTTATACAAAGCCAACAGCCAACATCATCCTAAATGGAGAGACTTTGAAAGCATTCCCCTTCAGAACGGGAACCAGACAAGGATGACCTCTATCACCACTCTTATTCAACATTGTGCTGGAGCTCCTAGCCAGAGCAGTTAGGCTAGAAAAAGAAATAAAGGACATCCAAATTGGTAGGGAAGAAGTCAAAGTATCTCTGCAGATGATATGATCTTATACACAGAAAACCCCAAAGAATCCACAAGACAACTACTGGAACTAATAGAAGATTTCAGCAAAGTTTCAGAGATACAAGGTAAACATACAAAAATCAGTTGGATTCCTTTACACCAACAAAGAGAACCTCGAAGAGGAAATCACCAAATCAATACCGTCTGCAATAGCTCCCAAGAAGAAAAAATACTTAGGAATAAATCTAAACAGAGACGTAAAAGATCTATGCAATGAAAACTACAAGACAATACTGCAAGAAACCAAAAGAGACCTGCATAAATGGAAAAACATCCCTTGCTCATGGATAGGTAGACTCAACATCGTGAAAATGTCAGTTCTACCCAAAGATATCTACACGTACAATGCAATTCCAATCCAAATTCCACCGGCCTTTTCTAATGAGATGGAGTAACAAAATAGCAACTTCATATGGAAAGGGAAGAGGCCCCGAATAAGTAACGCATTACTCAAGAAGAAGAACAAAATGGGAGGCCTCACACTACCTGAGTTTAGAACCTATTATACTGCCACTGTAGTTGAAACAGCCTGGTACTGGTACAACAACAGATACATAGACCAATGGAACACAATTGAGAATCAAGACATAAATTCATCCACCTATGTGCAGCTGATATTTGACAAAGGCCCAAAGTCCATTAACTGGGGAAAAGACAGTCTCTTTAACAAATAGTGCTGGCATAACTGGACTTCCACCTGCAAAAAACTTAAACAAGACCCACACCTCACACCATGCACAAAAACTAACTCAAAATGGATCAAAAACTTAAATATAAAAGCAAAAACAATAAAGATCATGGAAGAAAAAATAGGGAGAGCTCTAGGAGCCCTAATACATGGCATAAACACAATACGAACCATAAGAAACAACGCACGAGCACCAGAAGAGAGACTAGATAAATGGGAGCTCCTAAAAATCAAACACTTATGCTCATCAGAAGACTTCATCAAAAGAGTAAAAAGACAACCTACAGACTGGGAAAAAAAATTTTGTCTACAACAAATCTGATCAGCATTTAATCTCTAAAATCTGCAAGATACTGCAAAACCTGAACAACAAAAAGACAAATAACCCAATTAAAAATGGGCAAAGGATATGAACAGGCACTTTGCCAAAGAAGATATTCAGGCAGCTAACATACACGTGAAGAAATGCGCACCATCTTTAGCCATTAGAGAAATGCAGATCAAAACTACAATGAGATATCATCTCACCCCAAAGGCTAGCATTAATCTAAAAAACTCAAAATAATAAATGCTGGAGAGGTTGTGGAGAGA
>NW_004443939.1:8492429-8521744 GCF_000243295.1 Trichechus manatus latirostris
TTGTTGTGGAGGGACGGCATGGTGTTTCTGCCTAGAGCGCCATCTTGCCGGAAGTTCGAGGCTTGAATTTTTTGTTCAATTCTTTCAGCTTGAGAAATGCTGAGCATGTTCTTTCCTTTTGGTTTTCTAACTCCAGGTCTTTGCACATGTCATTATAATACTTTACTTTGTTTTCTCAAATTGCCCTTTAAAATCTTCTGTTCAGCTCTTTTGCTTCATCATTTTTCCTTTTGCTTTAGCTACTTTACGTTCAAGAGCAAGTTTCAGAGTCTCTTCTGACATCTATTTTGGTCTTTTCTTTCTTTCCTGTCTTTTTAATGACCTTCTGCTTTCTTCATGTATGATGTCCTTGATGTCATCCCACAGCTCATCTGGTCTTCATTTGTAAGTGTTCGATGCATCAGATCTATTCTTGAGATGGTCTCTAAATTCAGGTGGGATATACTCAAGGTCATATTTTGGCTTTTGTAGACTTGTTTTAATTTCCTTCAGTTTCAACTTGAACTTGCATATGAGCAATCGATAGTCTGTTCTTCAGTCTGCCTGGTTCTGACTGATATCAAGTGTCTCCATCATATCTTTTCACAGATGTAGTCAGTTTGATTGCTATGTATTCCATCTGGCGAGGTTCACATGTACAGTTGCCATTTATGTTGTTGAAAAAAAGTATTTCCAATGAATAGGTCATTGGTCTTGCAAAATTCTATCATGTGGTCTCCTATGTCATTTCTATCACCAAGGCCATATTTTCCAAACTACTGATCCTTTTTCTTTGTTTCCAACTTTCACATTCAAATCACCAGTAATTATCAATGTACCTTGTAAAGTACAGGATCATCAAAAAAGAGGAAGACCCTCAATTAGATGAATTGACACAGTGGATGCAACAATGGGCTCAAACATAACAGTGACCGTAAAGATGATGCATGTTATGGATTGAATTGCATCCCCAAAAAATATGTGTCAACTTGGCTAGGCCATGATTCCCAGTATTGTGTCATCTGATGTGATTTCCCTATGTGTTATAAATCCTATCGCTATGATGTTAATGAGGCAGGATTAGAGGCAGTTATGTTAATAAGGCAGGACTCAATCTACAAGATTAGGTTGCTTCTTAAGCCAATCTCTTTTGAGATATAAAAGAGAGAAGCAAGCAGAAAGACATGGTGATCTCATACCACCAAGAAAGAAGCACCAGGAGTATAGCACATTCTTTGGACCCGGGATCCTTGTGCTAAGAAGTTCCTTGACCAGGGAAGATAGGTGACAAAGACCTTCCTTCAGAGCCAACAGAGAGAGAAAGCCTTCCCTTGGAGCTGATGCCCTGAATTTGGACTTCTAGTCTCCCGGACTGTGAGAGAATAAACTTCTGTTTGTTGAAGCCATCTACTTGTAGTATTTCCATTATAGCAGCACTAGATAACTAAGACAGCACAGTACTGGGTAGTGTTTCGTTCTGTTGCACATAGGGTCACTACGAGTCAAAACCGACTCAACAGCACCCAACAACAAGAACAACACTTTAAAACATGAAGATTTGTTTAATTTCATAAAACGTATTTGGCTGTCTAAAAGATTGAAGTGTTTTAAGGTCTTTTTAGACTTACTAGGTTTGTAACTAGAGCTTCCAGGCTAAAGAAGTTTTTGTTTGTTTTATCAGTAAGTCTTCCTTTTTGGGTATCTGACATGCTTGAGAGAATTAAATACATAAAATCTGAGTATAATTTAAAATGTTTAAGGGGATTTAATTAACCGTAATGTTTGAAAGGGGTTAATTGTTTAAGGAAATATTATCTGTTAAACTTAACTGAACGTAAATTAAAGGGCAAATGAAATTCATGTTATTTTTATACACAATTACTAGATTTATGAATAAAATAACTAGGCTGGTACATTGAGCTTTAAGGCTTCAGAAAAAGCTATGCTTTAAAACTTGCAGTTTTATTAAAATGAATATCAAGGAAAACCAAACAACCATAAATATCCTTTTCCACGTATAGAGCCCTTGTCAGATATTTTTAAAACTTAATTAACAAGGAAATGCTTATAAAATCCAGAAGGGCTTTATTGAATTTCTCTCCTGCTAAAATTGTTAATATTATGGGTCTTCCTGTATTATCTTGTATTATTAAAAATAAAACAAAACCTTACATTTATATAACGACCATTTTCAATGCTCTTGACAGATTCCTCTGTCTGAGTTTTACCTGCACAGCAGATTGCCAGCCCTACAGAACAGGGGCTGTGCTTTACCTCTGCCTGGTTGCTCCCCGCCTGACCACTTCTCAATTGCCCAACACACAGTGTGCTCCTTGGAACACACAGTCATCTGCAACACCCTCTGCATCAGAGGGTGTTCAGCAGGGGTACTGCTGCTCCTTAGAGAAAATTCAGGAGGTTTGCCGGGACATTTTAAGTTGTTACAGTGATTGTGAAGCACAACTGACATTGAATGAGTGAGGACCAAGGATGCTAGATGTCCTATGATCTAGCATTCACTATCCTACTGTCCCCATCCACTATCCTACTTCCATATGTTCCCATATACTCCACTGTCTCTCTCCCGTTTCCATAGACTGTTACTGCTCTCTTCTAAAGGTCTAAGGTCAAATCTTCCACCTGGGCACTAGACCCTCTGTTCTCCCCTCTTCTCAAGGATAAGACTCTAGCAGTTCTCCCCCAGTCTCTCTCTTGATTTGGCAATGTTTTTTTCTTCTCTGATGGATATTTCCCATCAGCACACGCAGGCCTTATAAACAAGCACAATTTCTAGAAGATCTTCTCAACCCACTTAGCTCCTGTATCATTTACTTCTTTTCTTCATAGTAAACCTCTTTAAAATAGTTGAGTATACTTGCTCTTGTCTCTTCCTATTCTCTCTAATCTACCTCAATAGGGTTTCATCCTCACTTTTCCAATGTACTAAATTTTATGAAGGTCAGCAGTGACTAGCACATTATGAAATCCAATGGCCAATTCTTAGTCTTCATCTTTCTCAAACTATTTGCAGCTTTTGACACAGTTGATCACTCTCTCCTTCTTGAAACACTGTCTTCATTTGGCTTTTGGGAAAATTCTCTTGTTTCTCCTTCTCAGTGTCCATTTCATACTAGTCTTCTTTGCTGATTTCTTCTTTTATCTCTGCGCCCCAGATTTAAATCAGTCAAGTAATCAAACAATGTATTGCATTGGGCAAATCTGCAGCAAAAGATCTCTTTAAAATCTTAAAAAGAAAAGATATTACTCTGAAGACTAAGGTGTACCTAACCCAAGCCATGATCTTTTCAATTACCTTACATGCATTGAAAGTTGAACAATGAAAAAGGAAGACTGGAGAAGAATCCACACATAAGAATTATGATGTTGGTGAAGAATACTGAATATACCATGGACTGCCAAAAGAACAAACAAATCAGTCTTGGAGGAAAAACAGCCAGATGTGAGGATAGTGAGACTTCACCTCTCTTTGGACATGTCATCATTAAGGACCAACTGCTGGAGAAGAACATCATGCTTGGTTAAAGTAGATGTCAGCAAAAGAGAGGCACACCGTAAATGAGATCGATTGACACAGCAGCTGTAACAACAGGCTCAAATATAGCAATGATTATGAGGATGGTGCAGGACAAAGCAATGTTTCGTTTTGTTATATGTATAGGAACCCTAGTGGTGCAGTAGTTAAAAGCTACAGCTGCTAACCAAAAGGTTGGCAGTTCAAATCCACCAGCCACTCCTTGGGAAACCCTATGGGGCAATTCTACCCTATCCTATAGGGTCATTATGAGTCGTAATCAACTCAATGGCAAAAGGTTTGGTTTTTTTGATTTTCATACACGTAAGGTTCGGGTCATCTTGGGTGTCACATCCCATAGTACAAAAATCCAAACAGTTCACCTTCTAGAAATGTAGAGCCTGATAACTCCACTCAAGTGTTGCCTCTACCTGTAAACCTTCCCTGTCATTTTTCCACCAACTAGTTTAGGTTTCCCACTCATATGCTTCCATAACACCCCAAACTTCTCTTTTTGTGGCATATATCAAACAGCATAGCAATTGTGTGTTTGCCTGCCTGTCCTCCCGTCTAGGCTGTGAATTCCTTGAAGGAAGAGACTGTATCTTCTTTCATTGTGTCCCCTGCACTCACATGATGCCCAGTTGTTTGTTGGCTAATGAGCATACATAGCTATATTTACCTTAAGCATATTTAGTGCCCAATAGAAATGCTTCGCTTCTCTCCCTGAACTCTTTGTTGCAGTTTACGCCGGGGAAAGCACTTATTCAGTGTCCAAAACCACTGCAACATACTGTAAATTCTTGAATTCTTGTGGCAGTTTTATCTTCGTTTTAAAGGAAAGTGAAATTTTATTAAATAAGACTAACATTTTTAGAGCTTCTAAAAAGGGAAGAATTGGAGATGCTTTGAAGATCAAACCTTATTCAAAATCATTAGAAGATCTGCCAGTGAATTTGACCTTTCAGTTTTTGCCTCAGATATGGCAAGCAGCCACAAGACTGCCGTCCCCATCATGCTTCTTCCTTACCTAAAATTGTGCAACATTTCCGTGGAACCAGCCAGACTCATGAGATGTAATCAGGAAACAAGTTTGTTTTGTCTCTCTTATTTAATTTTTTTCTGTTGATGAAATTTAGAACAAGTCCTGTGGCTTTTCAGGACACTATAAGGAAATATAATCAACCCCAGTTCAATAATTAATATGTCCAATCCATTGTTATGGTCAAATAGTAAAAATGTTTTAACATTAAGGTGTCATACTTTTCCCAACTGAGGCCTGCTGAGAGCTGGCCACTTGCTGAGGTTGGTTTCTTCTTTCTTTCCTGCTTTGGACTTCCACCTTTCCTCTCCCAGTTTTACCACAGATGATTTCCTAAGCCTACAAAGTATAGAAAGGGAGGAAAGATTAAAGGTTTTTGTTGCAAGCTCTTACTTGTCACATTCTATGGACCTGGCAGGTGTTTAAAGTTGCTTATTTCTTAGGGCATTTTTATGAGTTCTTTGAAGACAGCTTTGTTTTCAAGGACCCCCAGTGCTGAAGGTGTCTCTCTTCCAGTTCTCCCAATGCAGGAAACACCCTCCCCTCTGGCTAGTCACCTACTGTTCTTTTCTTAGCTCCTGGGAGTACTGTGGTTCACTCCCGTGTTGGATCACCTCCTCCCAGCAAGCTTCTTGGACATCATCTGTGCTGATCCCACTCCAGCTCTCTCTCTCTCATGTGGCCAAATCTCATTTGCTTCACCAAAAACTCAATCATGCTTTTCCCCAATGAACTCTGGGGGTGCAGGCAATCCCAACACAGCCTCTCTCTTTACTCGAACATCAAAATAAGCAGCTAGCCAGGCTCTCCCTTTTTATATTTTGCAGGCATAAGAAGGATACCAGTTCAGCTTTCTGTGTAGACACCCTGCTAAAGTGTCTTTCTCTAGACTTGAAGTAAGGCAATTCTCATTCTTCCTCCTGAAACTCATAGCACGCTGATCATTCTCTCCAAATATTTGTACATTCATTCATCCCTAACAGTAACAACACAGATAAAAATTCCTGCTTTCATGATGCTTACATTCTAATGCATAACACTAGACAAATTAAAGACCATAAAATCCTCCTCTAATCCCTAACTATACATTTCTTGGTCTCTCCGACATATTTTATAGGCTAGAGATGTGTTATCAGCTCAGAGTTGCTAAACCAATTTTCTGACACTCTCTTTGCAAATACTTGAAGGTAGTCTGACACCTTACTTTGGAATATGGCATCTAACATCTTGGTGCCTAAGATAAGAAAAGTCCCATTTTTAACATCCTGTTATAGCTTTCCAAAAAATATTACCTAAAACACAGCCTCCCAGAGCCATGCCATAAGGGAGTCAAGAAATACTTGCAATAAAGTCATCTCTTCAGGTCTTAGAAAACCAACATCTTTGCTACCATCAACACCTTCATTAGCATCCCCACTTCATTCATGGAGCTCTTCGCCCAACTTTTCTGGGTAAAGAACTTCTTCTGCACCACATTAAGCAATGACAGTTAAAAAAAGTTTAATTATAAAGGTGGAAAGTCTATTCTGACTCATGGCAACCCCATGTGTGCAGACTTGAGCTGCTCCATAGGATTTTCAAGGCTGTGACTTGTCAGAAGTGGATCACCGAGCTTGTCTTCCAAGGCGTCTTTGGGTGTGTTTGAACAGCCAACCTTTCAGCTAGTAGTTGAGAGATTAATGGTTTGCACCACCCAGTACTCCTATAAAGGTATAAACCAAGCCAAACTCATTGTTGTCAAGTCAATTCCAACTCATAGTGACCCTATAGGACAGAGTAGAACTGCCCCATAGGGTTTCCAAGGAATGGCAGGTGGAATCGAACTGCCGATCTTTTGGTTAGCAGCTGAACTCTTAACCACTGCACCACCAGGGATCCTATAAAGGATAGCCACCATCAAAAACAAAACAAAAAACATCTCTATGAATTTGAATGGAACAAACAGTAAGTGAGAGCAGAGGGTTTCAATTTGCTTGGATCTGGTTCTAGAAACACAAAAAAAATTAACCCCTCATAAAGACAAGTGAGGAAACTCTGGAGGGGTAGTGGTTAAGAGCTATGGCTGCAAACCAAAAGGTCAGCAGTTCAAATCCACCAGGCACTCCTTGGAAACTCTATGGGGCAGTTCTACTCTGTCCTACAGGGTCGCTATGAGTTGGAATCAACTTGACAGAATGGGTTTGATTTTTTCGGTTTGGTAAAGACAGGTGAAGCAATAAAAAACTCACAAGCAGTAGAGACCGGGATCAGCACATTGTGTGAATCTGAAGGTTAAATTCAATACTTTACCTGCCCCATTGGAGGAAGTTAAAAAAGCTCAAACTACTGCCAGGACCAGAGCTTCTAATAAGTGCCTTAAAGAAAAATTCATGCTGACTGGTCTTGCACCAAGATATCTGTTGGCTCAGTGACCAAAGTTTAAATAGTCCTGATATCACCACAAGAAGGAGTATGATGTAAAAAAAAAGCAAAGAAATCAGTAAAAAAAAAAAAAAAAAAAAAAAGTTTAAATCTAAAACTATTAACTGTTTTTTAAAAAAAAATTTTAATAAAACTATGGAAATGAAAGTCAAGACAACGAAAACGAAAAAGGAGAATACATAGGCAAAACAAGCCAAGATCCTTATTTTGTTCTGGAGGAAAGTAGAGAGAGAAATGGAAAAACTTTAGTCTTTGTAAGAATAAATATATAACTATATATACTTGTTAAACATTAAAAGGCAACTGCTGAAAGGATAGAAATATAATATATAGCTTCCAAACTAGTAGGTCAAAAAAGGAAGAAAATATTAGTTCAAAGAGATTGACAATTTCCCTCTACAGAAATAAATAAATAAATAAATGGACAAAATTTTCAAAAATAACCATTTCAGGGCATTGCAAATAAACCAAAGGAAAACAACAAATGGAGAAGTATTTAATTGTGAAAAACTGCTAGAGTTCTGAGCAATAATGCCAGGAGTTCTTGGTTTTCTTGCCTAGGGCTTCTATCATCACACCCCCACTCCCCACCCCCAACTGTATACAGCTTTACCAGTCTGAGACGGGCAGTAAAAACCAGTTGCTTTGCTGCTAGAAGGGAAAGACCCTCTTCAGGGTCACCAGAGGGCAAAATCCCATGGTATTGACAGCTAAAAGTGGCAAACTTTGTTGGGAACAGGAGAAAACCCACAGCTTTGGTAACCCAAGGTTGTGGTCCCAATTGGATTAAGCAGTGAATCAGGCATAAATTTAACAATGGGATCCTAAAAATGAAAGAGCCATACAAGGATTGAGATATGTTCTCCACACATCCCTGGATGACTGGGAAACTGCACACACCTGAAAGATTCTTGACAGAACCTGGTGAAAAGTGGAAGCCAAGGGAGACTTGGAAACTGGTTGCAGTTTTAAGTGCATTCTCTAACTCACACACAGATCAATAGGCAGAGAATGGATAGTTTGTAGGCTCAAGGGTTTGAGCACAACCTCTGCCCAAATTATTGGCTAACCATTGAGCAATTCAAACATGGGGTGACCAATTAGGAAGCCAGGCTACAAAAATTAAAGTTAGTAGTAAAAACTGAGCAGACTCAGCAGTGGCTGCACACTATGGGGGAGAAAGATTCCACATCACAAATGCAGACAAATTACCAACAACGACAACAGCAAAACAAAAACCAACAAGCTCAGAAAAATAAAACAGAATCCAGAGTTGCTGCAACATACTATATAAAATGTCCAGTGTTCAACCAAAAATTTCTAGATATGGAAAAAACAGAAGAATGTGACCCATACTTAGGGAAAAAAAGTCAATAGAAACTGTCTCTGAATGGCCAAAGACATTGTATTTAGCAGATAAAGACTTCAAAGCAGCTATTATAAATTTGTTCAAAGAATTAAGGGATAGATAGGCCCAATGGGTAGACTATAACACCTGTGAGGAACGTCCTCCTTAGAACAATCAACTATACAAGACAAAGAGGGCAGCATTTTCCCAAAAGCAAAGACGAGAAGATAGGAAGGGGCAGGGAAACTAAACGAATGGAAATGGGGTGGAAATGGGGACAGTGACGGCACATTGTGGGGACAGCAGAGAATGTCACAGAACAACTATTGAATGGGAAACTAATTTGATATGTAAACTGTCATCTAAAGCACAATAAAATGTTAAAAAAAAAGGAATTAAGGGGAAATATGCTGATAATGAGACAACAAATAGAGAATCTGAATAGAAGAGAAGAAATTATATATATTAAAAACAAAACTCTAGAATTGAAAATACAATAACTAAAATGAAAAGTCAGTAGATGGGTGTAACAGCAGATTTGAGAGAAGTGAAGAAACAGTAAACTTGAAGATAGATCAAATAAAATTATTCATTATAAAGACAGAGGAAAAAAAAGATTAAAGAGAAGTAAACAGAGCCTCAGACACCTGTCAAGTGATCCAAAATATGTGTAATGAGAGTACTAGAAGAAGAGAAGAAAGAGAAATGTGCGGAAAATTATTTGAAAAATAATGGCCAGGAACTTGCCAAATATGTCAAAAAACAATAAACTATAGATCCAAGAAGCTCAATCAATCCTGAGCAGAATAACTATGAAGAGGACCTCACCTAGACACACAGTAGTCAAACACGTAACAGTAGACACATAGAGAAACATGACTCCACAACAATATAATTAATGGCTGACTTTTCATGAGAAACTATGGAGACCATAAAGCAGTGAAATGACATATTCAAAGTGCAGAAAGAAAAATGGTCAGTGAAGAATTCTATATCCAGAAACACTGTTCTTCAAAAGTGAAGGTAAAAAAGACTTTCCCAGATAAACAGGAACTGAGATAATTCATTGCTAGTAGATTTTCCCTAAAAGAAATACTAAAGAAAATCCTCTTTGCTGAAAGGAAATTACACCAGACTGTAATTTAAACCCAATAATATGTTTGTTTAAAGCAATACTTATAATTCTATATTGTTGAATAGATATATAGATATATATATATAGATAGATATATATATATGATAAAGCCTAAAGGAAGGGGTAGGAAATGAAGTTTTACTGGAGCTAATTTTCTATTTTTATCAGAAATAAGTCAGTACTGATTTAAAGTAGGTTATAATAAAGATGCATATTGTAAGTCTTATAGCTATCATGCACACACAAGTATATACAAGACTCTTAAAAATTCAAAAGAATAAAAAATATTTGATTAACACAAAAGATGATAATAAAGGAAGAACAACAAAAAAGCAGGAGGCACATAGAAAACAAACAGCAAAATGGCAAACATAAATCTAGTCATATCAGTAACACAGTAAATGTGAATGGACTAAACACTCCAATAAAAAGACATAGATTGTCAGAATGATTTTTAAAAAAGAATCCCAACTATATGCTGTCTAGGAGACACGATTTAGATTCAAAGATACAAATAGTTTGAAAGTAAAAGGATGAAAATTTATACCATGAAAATAGTAACTATAAGTGGCTATATTAATATCAGAAAATAGACTTTAGACAAGGGGTATTATTAGAGACAAAGAGGGACATTTTATAATGATAAAAGGGTCAATATATCAGGAAGATATAACAATTATAAATGTATATACATATAACAACAAGGCTGTAAAATATATGAAGCAAAAATTGACAGAATTGAAAACAGAAATAAGCAATTCAAATATCATTGTTGGATACCTCAAAACTCCTCTCTCAGGATTTGACAAAATAATTAGACAGAAAATCAGTAAGTAAAGAGAAGACATAAATAATTCTATTAACCTGCCTGAACTAACTGACATACGTACATAGAACACTTCACATAACAACAGTAGAATATGCATTGTTTTCAAGCACACAAGGACATTTACCATGATAGATCATATGGCAGGCCAGAAGACAGTCTCAATTAAATTAAAAGAATTTAAATCATACAAAGTATGCTTTATGACCACCCAGACCCAGACCCATTGCTGTTGAGTTGACTCTGGCTCATAGCAACCCTAGCAAAGTACCAATTTTTGGTTTCATTGATTTTCCCTATTTTTCTGTTTTTTATTTTATTAATTTGTCCTCTGATCTTTATTATTTTTCATCCTTCTACTTACTTTGGGTTTGATTTGCTCAGATTATTGATTTTAGGTCTTTCTTTCTTTTATAAGCATATAAGGTATAAATCTCTCTTTAAGCCTTGCTTTAGCAGCACTCCTATTAATTTTAACAGATGTGGTTTCATTTTAATTCAGATGAAGATATTTTTAAAAATTCCTTTGTGATTTCTTCTTTGACCCAGACTTAGAAATGTGTTCTATAGTTTTCTAATACTGGATATTTCCCAAATGTTTTTCTGTTGATTTTTAATCTATTTTTATTGTAGTCATAAACTCATCATGTTTATTTCTATTGTGGTCATAACCTTCATCATAGATGCCTAGATCTATTTATAGTGGTTCTATTCTGTTTTATTTGTATATTTGCATATATTTAAACACATACTACACTGTCTTAATGAATCAAACATTATGTTTCTCTTGCTTAACTGCAATGGTATAGATCATAGCATGTTTTAAATATTTATTACATGTATTGAATAGCTGTGTGTTCTCTGGGTTTTCTTGCTATTGTGGCTTTATTTTGAAAGAAATTTGAAACTATTCTCCACTGAGAGGAACCTGGGCTCCTGAGAGAATGGCTGATTCCAGGGCTGGTCAGAGAATGTTCAGCTTGAGTCTGGAACACCTGTAATATTAGAGAAAAAGGTAATGCTCAAAAATAATGGGGATATATCCAAAGAACATGGAAACCATATTGATGGAGTTTCCATTGGCCAAATCTGGGAGAATATGAGCATCAAAATAAATAATAATATTAACAGATCATAACCCACTGACTAAAATAATCATTTAAGTCCATGCTAATATAACAAATACATCATAAATAAACAGGGGAGAAAGAAAACAGCTTCCTTACAGCAGAATGGCAACGAATGAATGTAAAAGGAAAGATGGCGTTAGAAAATCACTTCTGGCAAGTATTATAGCAATAATTAATTCAAGCAAGAATTATCAATGGATACCAAAACAAGTGGGGGAAATACTGATGGGGAATAGGATATTTACATGGTCTCAAAACTAGTGGGGGAAAAGTTTGATGGGGAACAAGATATTACATGGTCTCAAAGTATCTCCCCCAAAATGATCTAGAATTTACAAAGGGAAAAAATAGTAACTTTACTGTGGGCAAACCTGACAGACAGCATCTTATTCAAGTGATCAAAGTTAGCATCACCAATAATGGAACAGTGACATATGTGCCTCTCGATACAATGAACTACAAAACAAACATCACTTCTCTAATATTCCTGCCAAAGATGCAAAATCTGAAATTAATCATGAGGGAACATTAGCCTAAGCAGATTGAAGAACATCCTACAAAATGAATAGCCTATAATATGCAAAAATGTCAAGGTTATGAAAGACAAAGATCAAGGAACTGCATAACAATTGAATGCAATATATAATTCTGTATTTGATCCTTAAAAAATTATTGTTCTATTACTATACAAGATATTAAGACAATTAGCAAAAGATTAATAAAATATATAGATTTTATAATAATGCCTCACTATGTTTTTCTTCTTCTTTTTTATTGTTGTAATTAAATGAAGTTTACATTTCAAGTTAGTCTCCCATACAAAATTTTTTTTTTTCGCATGCATTGTTAATGCCTCACTGTTATTTTTCTGACTTTGACAATTGTATGGTGGTGGTGTAAAAGAATGTTCTTGTTCTTAGTAATTGCACACTGAAGTATCTAGGGGTAAAATGTCATCATGCCTGCAACTTACTCTAAATGGTTTAGAAAAAAGATCTTTTGTGTGTGTGTGTGTGTGTGTGTGTGTCTAGAGAGAGAGAGAGACAGACAGACAGAAAGAGAATGACAAAGCAAATGTGGCAAATTTTAAAAATTGGGAATTTGGAAGAAGGGTATCCAAGAGTTCTTTGTGTAACTTTTAAAACTTTTCTGTAAGGTTGAAATTATTTCAAAATAGGAAGTTATCCAAAAAAGGTACATTTCCTCCTGTGGTGAAATGAGTTCCTTTATGTGGCCTTTTGCCTTAACTCTTTGGGAAAACAGCTTGAGATATTTTTCCCCTAAGCCTTAAGGAGTTACTTTTGCAGTAGTTTTCTTCCCCAGAAATTTTGTTACTTTTGTCCAGGTTGATTGACATTTCCTGGGCAAGCTGGTTTGATATTTTTTGTCTGGTCGTGGGCTGCAGCCCGCCCTGTGATTGCTATGCACATTGCAAGGATCGGTCAATAGACTACAAAAATGAAGTGTCTGTAGTCTACTATGCAAATGAAGTGTTTGTGGCCTACCAACAGGAGATTGATCCGTTTGTGGCCCTGGTGGGAAGGCTATGCCTTGAAATTGACAAGGAGTTTGTGTATTTAAGTAGCAAACCCCACAGAGGCTTTTCAGACCGAAAGAAGCAGGAAAAGAAGCAGAAGGAATTAGAAAAGAAGAAGCAGAGAGAAAGGAGGCAAGGAGCCTCCTAAAAGAGTTGTAACACAGGTCAAGGGCTGTAATACCAAAGACAGCGAGAGGCTTAGAAGGGGCCCAGCAGCAGAGTCAGCGGTGACAGACAGCAGGGAGAGAGGAGCCTGTCCTTAGGACCGAGAGGAGGCCTGCATGGCCGAGATGAGCTGAGCGAGCTGTCCTGCTCTGAAGAAGGGAGAGTTTGCCTACATGCTTCCTGATCCTAATCCGGAGTTGTAGCCTGTTGATCCTGATCCTGAGTTCCTTAATAAATCACTTAACTGTAAGTATGTTCTATGAGTTCTGTGTGGCCATTGCGATGGATTACTGAACTCAGAAGAAAAGCAGAGAATGCCGTGGGAGGGGTGGCTGGTGTCAGAATTGGTAAGGAATGTGCAGATATGTCTGACTTCCACCTCATAGGGATCAGCCTTGATTCACATTAACCCCCCTGAAGTTAGACAGGTTCTGACACCACTATTACCACTAGAATTTTACACCTCCCTACCAAATTATTGACTTTTTTGCATGTGAACTGTAGGTATTTTTTTAATCATTCTTTGGGAACTTGATAGTGCTTATTCAAAATATATTTTTGGCATCTTTTATGTATAGGGTTGCTGTGAGTTGGAATCGACTCAATGGCAATGAGTTTGGTTTGGGTTTTTTTTTATGCGCTAGAATATAAGGCTATAGAGGTGAACTAGAAAAAAAATTAAGTCTTGCCCACGTGAAATTTACAGTCTAGTGGGGAAAACAAATATTGAACAAATAATTACATAGCTGCTTATACGTGATGCCTTCCTGCAGCAACCCGTATACTCCACAAAGTCTCGCCTATGGGCAGACCGTATTATATCCCTTCCTCATGAAAATACAGACGCTATCGCACTTTTTCTTTCTGAATGTCCCTTCTGCCCAGCAATACAGTTACAACGACAGGAAGCCATTAAGAGTCCATCAGCTGACTTGTTCTTTCACTGTGTGTTTCTGTCAGAGGAACGGAAACTGTCTTTGTCAGTCCCTAAAGAGGGAAATGGTGGTAGGTGTTTTTTAGTAAGCTCAAGAAACTTTCCATCTTGAAAAGCAATAAAGTCTGCTGCAGAAGCAGGACACATTTTCAAACCTCCTGTTCATTACAAAGATACCCATCTAAGGAACTTCGGGCCATGTTCTGGGGTGACTTTTTTGAACTTCAAACAAAAAGGAGTTTGTTACAGAGCTCACAAGGGCGGCTCTGAAAGCTTCATTAATTCTAATAGTAATTTCCAATTAATTCATTAGTCACTTCCTGCTTTTCTGAAGTCATGTATTTCCAAAGCAGCTACCTTTAACCTTAAGTGAAAATAAATTAAGAGTGCTGTGAGTTTAATTGATTCAACCTAAGCTAACTTGTAGCCTTTTTTTTTTTTTTTTTTTTTTTAAGAAAAACAGAGCCTGGGCCCAGGTCTGAGACAAGTAATTGCAATAATACTCTTCATTCATGCACTCTTTGGAATGGAGAGTCCTGACAATCTCGGGGGATATTAAGGACCTAGTGATAAATAGAATTACACCAGGTGTTTCTCCTGGCTGGGGGCCGAGGAAGGATAACAAAGGGGATGAGATATCAGTAAGGTCATAATGGGAACACATCCAAAATTCTCCAGCTCAAGACCTCCAGTGTAATTATAGCTCCCGGGTGGAGGTAGGGAGGGTGAGGATGTGTGGGGTGGGGGTTGGGACGGGGAGGTTGTTCAGGAACCTTCCCTTCTGCCATTGTTGCCTTGTTAACTGCTATGGTCACTAGAGGCTCCCTGCCCAGGCTTTGAGTTGTAACTGTTCCCTAAAGTGCTGCCTCTCTGTTCAGACCTGGCCCGCTAGGTTCTGTCTGCCAGACTGTTGCACCCTCAAAGTACTCAGGAAGCAGCTGGTGTTCCCACCCCCACTGCCCCGGTCAGCCATGGCATAGTTTTTTACTCTAAAGTGCAGGTGTCCCTCCACTTTTAGAAAGCTGGACACATGGAAATATCTCAACCTACAGGCTAATAATTGAGAAATGAGGTTCTGTTCTATAAAAGGATTGCCCAGAACATCCTTGTAAAAACTGAGCTTTCCTGATAAGCAGAGACAGATTTACCAGGAAGTCAACCAAGCTTAAGCTGACAAGGCTGCTCGTTTGCAGAGGCCCTTCCAAAGAAAGCCCTACTCGCTATGTGTGGAATTCTAGAAGTTCCTTTCATGCTCAGAAAGGCAGCAAACTTCACTGCAAGCAGTGAACACTGCTTCCCCTTTACTGGCATAGGGTGGAATTAATATTAGATTCCTTGTCCTAGCTTGGAGAGAACACTACTCTTACATTCTTGAAGCTTTAGTAAACTAATTTCTTTCCTTTTTTTTTAAACCAAAATTATTTATTTAGTCTCATTTGCCAAAGATTTAATTATATGAATTTGGATTCCTTTTTTTTTTTTTTTTTTGCACCTTAGGGGAAACTATACAGAGCAAATTAGTTTCCCATTCCATAGTTTGTACATAAAGTGTTCCATGACGTTAGTTTCATTCCCCGCAGTGTGTCAGCACTCTCCCCATTTCTGCCCTGGGCTCCCTGTTTCCTTTTGTCCTGATTTTCTACCCCTTCCTACCTTCTCATAGTTACTTTTGGGCAGATATTGCCCTTTTGATACTTTATAATTAATTTTTCTAAGGCATATATGCCTCTTGGGTATTATTATTTATCTTACGGACTTGTCTATTATTTGGCTAGGAGGTTGTCTCCATGAATGGCTTCAGTTTCAGGTCAGAAGGGTGTCTTACGGCCATAGTCTTGGGGGTTCCTCCAGGCTCTGTCAGACCAGTCAGTCTGGTCTTTTTTGTGAATTTGATTTTTTGTTCTATATTTTTCTCCCACTCTGTCCAGGACCCTCTGTTGTGATTCCAGTCAGAACTGTTGGTAGTGGTAGCCAGGCACCATCTAGTTCTTCCAGTCTTGGGGTCATGTAGGCTGTGGTTCATGTGGTCCATTAGTCCATTGGACTAATTGCTTCTTTGAATCTTTGGTTTTCTTCACTGTCCTTTGCTCCAGCTGGGAAGAGACCAAGAGCTGTATCTTAGATGATTGCTTACAAGCTTTTAAGACCTCAAACTCTACTCACCAAGTAGGATGCCGAACATTGTCTTTATGAGCTATGTTGTGCCAATTGACGTAGATATCCCTGGAGTCCATGGTCTTTTGTCTTCTAGCCTAGAAACTTCATCCTGAGAGGTGTTTGTTTATGTCTAAGAGGTTCCCCTGACTGTACCCCTTGTGCACTCTATGATCCACACCTACTGTCGTGTATGTAGAAATATCCACCACCAAACCTGTATCTGCTGGTGAGTGTGTTCTCTTACACCCTCCCACACCTCTTGGTGTATCTCTCTTCCTATTTATCCATTTGTAAATTATTTTTTGTTAATACTATTGTTGCTGGATTGTGTAAGCTATAGTAGTTACCATAGTTGTCTTTTATTCTTGAGTTCCTCTCAGTGTCCTCTCTTGCCTTGGTCATGTTGTGCTGAGTTCCCCCATAGTATGTATTACCTTTCCCTTCACCAATATTAACACATTTCTTATATCTAATTGGTAATTTCCTCTCCCTCCTCCTCCCCTTCCTGGTAGCTTCAAGGAATTTTTTTCTACTTTCTTTTTTTTTTTCCTGTGTGTAAACCTTTTGTTGTTGCTTTATAGTACTGGTCTCATACAATAATTGTCCTTTTGTGATTGACTTATTTCGCTTATCATAATGTCCTCCAAATTCATCCCTGTTATGAGATAATTTGCAGATTCATCATTATTTATCATTGCATAGTATTCCATTGTGTGTATGTACCACAGTTTGTTAATCCTTTCATCTGTTGATGGGCACTTCGGTTGTTTCAGTCTTTTTGCTATTGTGAATAATGCTGCAATAACCAAGGGTGTGCATGTATCTATTCATATCATGGCTCTTATTTCTTTAGGGTATATATCTAGAAGTGGGATTGCTGGATGATACAGTATTTCTATTTCTAGCTTTTTGAGGAAGTGCCATATTGTTTTCCATAGTGGTTTTACCATTTTACATTCCCACTAACAGTATATAAGAGTTCCAATCTCCCCACAACCTCGCCAGCATTTGTTATTTTCTGTTTGTTTGTTTTTGCCAGTAATGTCGGGGTGAGATGGTATCTCACTGTAGTTTTGATTTGCATCTCTCTAATTGCTAACGATCGCTAGGATTTCTTCATGTTTGTTAGCCACCTGAATGTCTTGTTTGGTGAAGTGTCTGTTCATATCCTTTGCCCATTTTTTTAATTGGATTGTTTGTCTTTTTGTTGTTGAGATGTTGATGTTTTCTATCAATTTTAGAGATTAGTCCTTTGTCAGATATGTCATAGCCAAAAAATTTTTCCCAGTCAGTAGGTTCTCTTTTGACTCTTTTGGGGAAGTCTTTTGTTGAGCATAAGTGTTTAATTTTTAGGAAGTCTTGTTTATCTAGTTCATCTTCTGCTGTGTGTGCATTGTTATGTTTGGTATTCTATTTATGCCATATATTATGGCATAAATAGAATACCAAGCATTGTCCCTATTTTGTCTTCCATGATCTTTAACATTATGGTTTTATATATAAGTCTTGGATCCATTTTGAGTTAGTTTTTGTATATGGTGTGAGGTATGGGTCCTGTTTCATTTTTTTACAAATGGACATCCAGTTTTTCCAGCACCATTTGAGGAAGAGACTGTCTTTGCCCCATTTAATGGTCTTTGGCCCTTTATCAAAAATCAGCTGAACGTACGTGGATAGGTTTATGTCTGGGTTCTCAATTCTTTTCCTTTGGTCTGTGCATCTGTCATTGTACAAATACCAGGCTATTTTGACTACCGTGGCTGTATAGTAGGTTCTGAGATCGGGCAGTGCAAGGCCTCCTACTTTGTTCTTCTTTGTCAATAATGCTTTACTTATCTGAGGACTCTTTCCTTTCTATATAAAGTTGGCGATTAGTTTTTCCATCTCAGTAAAGAATGCTGTTGTAATTAGGATAGGGATTGCATTATATCTGTAGATCGCTTTGGGTGGTGTTGACATTTTCACAATGTTCACTCTTCCTATCCATGAGCATGGTATGTTTTTCCATTTATGTAGGTCTCCTTAGGTTTCTTGCAGTAGTGTTTTGTAGTTTTCTTTGTATAGGTCATTTACATCCCTGGTTAAATTTATTCCTAAGTATTTTATATTTTGGAGGGCTATTGTAAATGGTATTATTTTCCTGATTTCCTTTTCAAAGTTCTCTTTGTTAGTGTAGAGGAATCCAGCTGATTTTTGTATGTCGATCCATATCCTGCTACTTTGCTGAATCTTTCTATTAAGTTGCAGTAGCCTTCTTGTGAAATCTTTCGTATTTTCTATGTATAGAATCATATTGTCTGTGAATAGAGATAGTTTTACTTCTTCCTTAGCAATTTGTATGCCCTTTATTTTGTTTTCTTGCCTTATTGCTCTAGCTAGGACTTCCAGTACAGTGTTGAATAAGAGTGGTGATGAAGGTCATCCTTGTCTGGTTCCTGTTCTCAGGAGGAATGCTTTCAGTTTCTCTCCCTTGAGAATAATGTTGACCCTTAGTTTGATATAAATGTCCTTTATTATGTTGAGGAATTTCCCTTCTATTCCTATTTTTCTGAGAGTTTTTATTAGGAATGGGTATTGGATTTTATCTAATGCCTTTTCTGCATCAATTGAGATGATCAAGTGATTCTTTTATTTTTTTTTTATTTATGTGGTGGATTACATGATTCATTTTCTAATGCTGAACCATCCTTGCATACCTGGTATGAATCCTACTTGGTCATGATACATTATTTTTTTGATATGATGTTGAATTCTATTGGCTAGAATTTTGTTGAGAATTTTTGTGTCTATATTCATGAGGGATATTGGTCTGTAATTTTCTTTCCTTTTTTTTTTCTTTTTCTGTGATGGCTTTGCCTGGCTTTAGTATCAGGGTTATACTGGCTTCAGAGAATGAATTTGGGAGTATTCCTTTCTTTTCTATGCTCTGAGATAGTTTGAGTAGCATTGGTGTAAGCTCGTCGCTGAATGTTTGGTAGAATTCTCCAAAGAAGTCATTGAGGCCAGGGCCTTTTTTTTTTTTTATTATTATTATTACCTCTTCAATCTTTTCTTTTGTTATGGGTCTGTTCGATTTTTCTACCTCAGTTTGTGTTAGTTTAGGCAGGTAGTGTGTTTCTAGAAATTTGTCCATTTCCTCTAGGTTTTCAAATTTGTTGGAGTACAATTTTTCATAACATACTGTTATGATCTTTTTATTTCTGTTGGTTCTGTTGTAATGTCACCCACCTCATTTCTTACTTGGGTTATCTGCTTCCTCTCCTGCTTTTCTTTTGTCAGTTTGGCCAACGGTTTGTCAATTTTCTTGATCCTTTCAAACAACCAGCTTCTTGTCTTGTTGATTCTATTGTTTTTCTGTTCTCTGTTTCATTCATTTCTGCTCTAATCTTTATTATTTCCTTTCTTCTGGACTGACTGTGGGTGTCTTTTGCTGCTTTCTTTCTATTTGCTAAAGTTGTAGGGTTAATGTTTTGATTTTGGCCCTTTCTTCTTTTTTGATGTGTGCATTTATTGCTATAAGTTGTTCTCTGAGCACTACTTTTGATGTGTCCCAAAGGTTTTGGTAAGCCATGCTTTCATTTTCATTTGATTCTAGGAATTTTTTAATTTCATCTTTGATTTATTCTATTACCCATTGATTTTTAAGTAAGGTGTTATTCAGTTTCCATGTATTTGATTTTTTTTTTCCCTGCTCTTCCTGTTGTTGAGTTCAACTTTTATAGTGTCGTGATCAGAGAAAGTGCTTTGTATTATTTCAATGTTTTGGATTTTGTCAAGGGTTGCTTTGTGGCCTAAGATGTGGTCTAGTCTGGAGAACGATCCATGTCCATTGGAAAAGAATGTATACTTTGCTGCTGCTGTTGGGTAGAGTGTTCTATATATGTCTGTGAGGTCAAGTTGGGTTGATTGTGGCAATTGGATGTTCTGTGTCTTTGCTGAGTTTCTTTCTAGTTGTTCTGTCCTTCACCAGACATGGTCTGTGGAAGTCTCCTAGTATTATTGTGGGACTGTCTATTTCTCTTTTCAATGCCGTTAGAGATTGTTTTGTGTGTTTTGACGACCTGTCATTGGGTGCATATATATTTATTATGGTTATGTCCTCTTGGTGGATTGACCCTTTAATCATTATATAATGTCTTTCCTTATCTTTTATGGTAGATTTTGCCTTACAGTCTATTTAATCAGAAATTAATATTGCCACTCCTGCTGTTTTTTAGTTATTGTTTCCTTGATATACTTTTACCATCCTTTAAGTTTTAGTTTATTAATGCCTTTGTGTCTAAGATGTGTCACTTGCAGACAGCGTATTGATGAGTCGTGTTTTTTTTAATCCTTTCTCCCACTCTGTCTCTTTACTGGTGCATTTAAGCCATTACATTCAGTATCCATTATTGATAGGTATGTGCTTACTGCTGTAATTTTGTAGGTTTTTTTTTTTTTTTTTTTTTTTGGTATTGAAGATTTCTTTGTTCTGCTTAATTTTCTGTGCTGATTTCTTTTTGGTTGTGGATGTTCTTTTCATTTCTTTCATTGTTGATTTTATAGATACTGAGACTTTGTGTTTTTCTTTCTTTTTTTAAATTTTGATGAATATGTTGGTTGACTTTATTTGCGGTTACCTTGAAATTTACTTTTATCTTCCTAAGTTTAAAGTAGTCTCTTATTTTTTTTTGTTTGTTTTCTTTTTTTTTTAATTGTACTTTAGGTGAAGGTTTACAGAACAAATAGTTTCTCATTAAACAGTCAGTACACATATTGTTTTATGACATTGGTAGTCTTTTATTTCTTGATATCACCTTGATTTACTCTCCATATGAAAGTTCTATAACTGCTCCATTTATTCTTCCCCACCCCCACTTTTTTATGACATTGTTGTCATTTACAGATTGATGTCTCTGATTCCCTGTTTTCAGTCTTTTGGTTTTGTTTTATTTTTGAGAGTTCTTTGTCTGGGTTGGTATCTGGCTGATGTTGACCTGTGTCCTAATCTTATGTTGTTGTCTAATGTTATTGGTTCTCTATCCAAAGGACTCCCTTTAATATTTCTTGTAAACTGGTCTGGTTTTTACATACTCCCTTAATTTCTGCTTATCTGGAAATGTCCTAATTTTGCCATCATATCTGAGAGATAATTTTTGCTGGATATATAATTCTTGGTTGGCAATTTTTTTCTTTCAAGGTTTTGTATATGTCATTCCATTGCCTTCTTGCCTGCATGGTTTCTGCTGAGTAATCAGAGCTTAGCCTTATTGGTTCCCCTTTGTAGATGATTTTTCATTTTTCCGGAGCTGCTCTCAGGATTCTTTCTTTGTCTTTGGTTTTGGCAAATTTGATTATATGTCTTGGTGAGTTCCTTAAGAGGTTCACTGATCTTCTTAGGTGGATATCTTCTCGTAATCCATGATATAAGGGAAGTCTTCTTTCAGCAAATCTTCAACAATTCTCTCTGTGTTTTCCATTGCCTCCCCCGGTTCTGGAACTCTAATCATGTGCAAATTTTTCCTTTTGATAGTGTTCCACATAATTCATAGGTTTTCTTCATTTTTCTTCATTCTTTTTTCTGATTTTAACTCAAACAATTTGGTGTCAAGGGATTTGTTCTCTTCACTAAGTCTGTCTTCCAATAATTCAATTCTGCTCCTGTAGCCTTCTATTAAGTTGTCTATTTCTGAAACTGTATTGTTAAACTTTTGGATTTCTAGTTGCTGATTTTGTATGGTTTCTAATTGTCTATTTATTTTGTCATTTAGTCCTTGTATTGTTTTCCTGGATTCTTCTATCATTTTGTCTGAGCTTTCCTTGATTTAGTCTGTGTTTTTCTTGTTTTTATCTGTGTTTTCCTTGATCTCTTTCTCAATCTCTTTATATAAGTCTCTTGAATTCCTTTTCAGATAGTTCCATTACCATTTCTTTCCCTGGTTCTTTATTTTGGTCACTTGCTGTAACTATCTTGACCTGCTTCTTTATGTGATTTGATATTGTCTGTTTTCTCCAAGGCATAAAGGTGTTATTATATTTATTGATTTATTGTATGTTTGTTTGATGTATCCTGGTTTTTTCTTTTGTTTTGTTTTGTTTTGATATATCTGAGTATACAGAACATGTGTGCTACTCTGGTTGCTAGTCTGGCCACACTGGAGTTTTCATCTTCTGTCTCCAGGTGGGTGGGGAAGCAGCTGGGTGTGTTTAAGCATGGGTTTCTGTTCCCTGGTCTTGTAGAATAGCTGAGGATGTAACTGTGTTTCTGGTGAGATGCTGTGTCTGTCCAGCTGGTCAGTTGAGCATAGGTGCAGGTATTGTTCTCACTAGTCACTGGGTTGGGTGTTGTGTGTGCACACTGTCAGTTGCTGGGTGTTCTGGGAAAGGGTGCCCAGGTCATCAGTCACCAGGTAGGTGGCACAGAAACTCACTGATAGTCCCAGGCAGACTGGGCTGGGTGGTCAGAGTGGGCACAAGACTCTGGTTGTAGAGGGGGGCAATGAAGAGGGCAAGGTAGGGAAGATGCCACCAGTCTATCGGCACCCAATTAGAGGATATTCCCCATCTGTAGATCTAGCTGTGGGGGAGTGTGCTCTGCCAGTTCTTCGGCCCCTGGTGCAGACAGCTGGAAGGAGTAGAAGGCACTGCTGGACCACAAGCCCTGGCACAGGTGGCTGGACATAGGAGCATTCGAGTGCCTCTGTTTGCCAGGTTATGAGGAAAGAGAGGTGGGTGACGGGCATGCAAACACCTAGGTTCCCAGTCACTGGCACTTGCCTAGTAAGGGGGTGATGGATGGGTAGCTCGTGAACATGCTTGGGCAGGCGGGAAATGAAGAGCAGATAGCTGTCCTTGTCAAAGTAGCGTACCGCCATTCCGCTCACTCGGGTTGGCAGAAAAGGCAAGGCAGGTGGCCAAAGGTGCTCCAGAGCAGCCTACCTGTGCTCAGCTCAATTGGGAGAGCAGGAAAGTCATAGCATGTGGCTGGGTCCCCACCATAGTGACCTGAAAGCACTCGGCTCAAATGGGTAGGCAGGAAAGATGAGGTGGGTGGCCATTTCTGCACTGGAATGGCCTGCCAGTGCTCAGCTTGCTCGGGAGGGCAGGAAAGGCAGGGCAGGCAGTCAAAGCTGCACCAGAGCTGCCTGCTGGCACTCTGCTCGGCTTTCTCCAGCATGTAAGAAAGGCAGGGTGGATGGTCAAGTGTGGGGGAGAGGAAGAAAAAGGGGGGCTTGTACAGTGGCCCCCAGTAGTCTGGGCTGCAGGGATGGGGGGATTTCGGCCACCGATCACCTTGTTTCACTTCACGTGTGTCTTCTTGGCTTCTCTGTGTCCTGATGGGAATTCTGTGAAGTTGCCTCCTGTGCTGCTCACCTGAGATCACTGCTGCCTTTATATCAAGATGGTCCTGTTGTCCTGGGCCAGTTGCCTAGGCACTTCCGCTCTGTCCTTTATTGCTCACTGTTTTCATTCAGTTTCTTCTTCCATTTGGTATTCTAGTTCTTTATCCCTTCATTTGATGCTCAGGGTTCCAGGATTGACATCTGTATCTGTTTTACTTGTTTTTTCAGGCCTTTGCTGAAGGGGACAGTGTGTTGCATCTGACTAGTCCACCATCTTGGCTCTGAACCCAGTAAACCCATTTATGAAAAACTAAATTGTTGTAAATGAAATCTTATTTAAATATCCTGAGGGTTTTCATTATTTAAAAGGACCTTGGGGAGAATCTTATATAAAATATATACTTGCTTCCAAATTTTTCTGTCCCAAGTTTTCAGGTTACAAGTAACAGCTAACATACTTTGAACTCTTGCTTTGTGCCAGGCACTGTGTTCAGTATGCCTAATGTGCATTATCTTATTTAATCTTCATATCAATCCAATGAGGGATTCTATTTAATTATTCCAGTTTTGGATATGAGGAAACTGAGGCTTATTGGGGTTAAGTAACTTGCTGAAGGTCTCCCAGTTCTGAAGTGATAGCGGTAGCCTTCAAAAGTTACTCTCTTTTGAATTTTATGGATTGCTTTTTATTTAATTTCATTATGTTTTATAAATACATAAAATGTGAATACGAAGGAGTGCCGGTGGCACAATGATTAAGCACTCAGCTACTAACTGGAAGGTAGGCAGTTCAAACCTGCCCAGCAGCTCTGCAGGAGAAAAGACCTTGTGATCTGCTCCTGTAAAGATGACAACCTAGGAAACGCTATGAGGCAGTTCTACTCTGTCATATAGGATTTCTGTGATTCAGAATCAATTCAACAACACACAATAACAATGAACTTGGCTCTAAAGCCAAATCTGTAAAAATATAGCCTCTGTCCCTCTTTCCTCCAGGCTATTCCATCCTTCCCTAGGAATCTTTTTTGTTTTGTTTTGTTTTTATGGTTTTAAATCTTTCCAATTTTTTTATATAAGCAAATAGCTTTTCTAGATAAATGGTCGTGTACTCTACACACTTTTATCCACCTTCCTAAATTTGAAGAAAATAAAAGTAAAATGAAGCAATTAAACCTAATTGTATACAGTCAGAGACTTAACCATATAGAGAGAAACTATTCCAAGTGATTTTAAAACAGTTATTTTACTACTTTGATTACTTCGGAAGACACCAGGGAACCATCTCATTATTTTGAAAACTAGTAAATTAAGGGAAATAATAAAAAATTTATCCTACCATTCTCAAAAGAAACACACTTCAATTGTACATATAGCTATTTCAATCGTACAAACTGTTGAAAAGGAAAATTTTATCTTTATAGTAATAGTTCAGTTAATATAAAAAGGAATGGTAGAATCACAGGAGCTCTACTTTGTAACCCTTAATGAGTTAGGATATGGGGGCCTTGATCATCAACAGCTACTAAGAGCATGAAAAAGAGACAACTGGATATTACAACCTCATGGTGGAAGTACAGGTCACCTATAAAGTAGCCTTGCCAAAAAAGAAAAATGATCAAACCTGAATTTGATCAAGCCTCTTTATCTATCAGAAACTGCAAGGGAAAGGAGACTATATTAGCAACACCATGGGGATGCAAGCAGCAAAATCCAGACTGTAGGGAATTCTACAGGACAAATAACCTGGTTTTTTTCAACAAGTAAATTGCAAAGAATAATAAAAGAGATGAAAAGGAAAACCTATAAATTAAAGGGAACTTACACCACACCCACACACCTGTTGCCATCAAGTCGATTCTGACTCATAGCGACCCTGTAAGACAGAGTAGAACTGCTTCATAGGGTTTCCAAGAAGCAGCTGGTGGATTCTAACTGCTGCCCTTTTGGTTAGCAGCTGAGCTCTTAACCACTGCATCACCAGGGCTCCAAAGATTACTTAAGAGACATAATTTCAATGTGTGCATCTTATTTGGATTCTGATTCTAACAAACAAACTGTCAAAAAATATTTTTAGGATAATAGGGGAACTATGATTACTGAATGGATATTTGATGATATTAAGAAGTTATTGCTAATATTTTGGATGCATTCATGATACATTGTTTGATTCTTTGATTTTAGACATATACACTGAAATTTTTATAGATGAAATAGTATGATATCTAGGATTTGTTTCAAAATAATTCTTGGGGAGGAGGGTGGCTGGTAATAAACAGATGACACAAGATTGGGAGTGTATTGATAATTATTGAATCAGAGTGACAAGTACATGGGAGTTTGTTAACATCTCCCTACTTTTTTTATATGTTTGGGAATCTCCATACAGCAACATTATTTAGAGAGAGAAAGAAATGTACTCTTAAAAAGTATGTTGGTAACACCTATCATCCATATATCCCACATGTATAGTTTAGTCAATTTTCTCCCAGTTTTGAAAAGTAAAATTTAACAATACTATTAAATAATATATTCAAAACAGTCTCCACATATTGTAACAACTTTTCTCCCCTTTCCCTGCTTTGGAAAAGGTGTTGGTTCACTGAGCATAATTTGTTCAAGTGTTGCCAAAACTCCCTACTAACCCAGCCAAGAGAGTTCAGAAGCCCCAAAACAGATTCTCAACTTGTAGATCTGGGAACAGTGCTGCTCAGCTGAAGGAAGTTGGTGATAATAGATATCAGAACCCTTTCTCTACTTTCCTTAAGGTATTCCCCTTGCAGACGCCTAAGAGTAATTGTTCAACTGAGTGAAAAGCTGTCCCATAAATAATGCAGTGGAGGTGGAGATGTGCCATCCTGGAAAGGCTTGTTGTCCCAGATAAGGATTATGCAATCATCAGTTAGCTGTTGATCCCTCAGGGATTGCCTTAGTTGTGGAAAGATGCCTCCACCAAGGTCATGCTTTCCAGGCACAGACCGTATCCAATTATGGGGTGGTCTGGCCATTTCCAACCAACTCCAAGAGGCCAGTTCAGCCTCGGAGTTCCCAGTGGGGGTTGGCTGAGGTGTTGCGCTTGCTGTCTATATCTGCCCACTCCTACTTCCTTCCCTTCCCTTCCACAGGTGTTGATCCCAAGGACACTCCCGAAACAAATCCTACACATTGCACTCTGTCTCAGTGTTGGCTTCCCAAAGAACCCAAATGGCAACAGTAATGACACATTGAAATGCCTGGCTTTACCAGCAATGGAGCCCTTTCATTAATGCCTTAATCATCCATGTCTTTGACTAGTAGGTTTTCTTGAAAAATTTTTGGGTGGTCTGTGTTTAAAACAAGAGTCCTTGGGTGGTGCAAAGGTTAACACACTGCTAACCAAAAGGTTAGCAGTTTGAGTCCACTCAGCGGCGCCTCAGAAAAAAGCTTTGACAATCTACTTTCAAAAGGCCACAGCTATTAAAAGCCTTACGGAGCACAGTTCTACTCTGATAAACAGGGGGTTGTCATGAGTCAAAATTGACTCGACAGCTACTAGTCTGGGTTTGTTTTTTTTTGGTTTATATTTGAAAGGAGTTGAGTCCTCGACTTTTTGTGATCTATGGATACTGGTAGATAGTTTGTGCTGAGCACTTAGGATCAGTTAGGTTCATGTCACAGCATGCTAGACCTGAAAAGTGATCTCATAGCAGGGCAGATCCTTCCTAGTCTGTTCCTTAAAATTATTTTCACCTCCAAGAGACAGATATCAATATTGGCAAGTGCTTCTCTTATCAGCTCATGTAGGCAAACCTCAGGACTCTGTTGATACAGCAGTCCCTCTGTAGATGCAAATTAGCCCTTTAAAATAAATTCTATTTGCATATTATTCCACATTGCCAAAATTTCACATTGAGTAAACTTGAAGCAGAAACCATTTTAAGTCCCATTGCGGGTGTCATGTTTTTCCAGGAACTTAGTTATGAGGCATAGCAGGCAGCCATCTGGATTATTAGTAACCAAGGCTGGGGAAATGCCATGGCTCGTCTATTTAGTGTAGTGTCTTTACTGGTTTAATTTTAGTGAAAATGGATATGTATAAGGCTTTTGTGGCTTCATTCATTATTTGGGCCCCTTTCCACACAAGATCTTCTGTTCCTCAACCATGAATTCTATTAATAAAGAGTTTCCAAGAGATGTAATAATCATGGTCAGAGAGGAAATAAAATATAAATCTTGACCATTCTTTTCATTTGCAAATGATTTTGTATTTGATCTTTATATTACAGCCAATTTTTTTAAGTCACTGTCTTTGTCTGGATTCTCTAGGGGAGCAAAACCAGTGAAGTGTATATAAATATACATAGAGAGAAATTTACTTCAAGGAAATGATTCACACAATTGTGAGGAAATGGCTTATGCAACTGTGGGGGACCGGAAAATCCCAAATCTGTGAGTCAGGCGACAGGCCAAAGACCTCTGCTGGCTCATCTGGTTACACAGGCTGATGAACTCAAAATCTGCAGGTCAGGCAGCAGGCTGGAGACCTCTGCTGGCTCATGGGGTTGCAGGGTTGGAAAATCCAAAATCTGCAGGTCAGCTGGCAGGCCAGAGACTTCTGCAGACTTATATCCCAAGAACTGGAGGTCAGGTTATGAGAAGAGCGCAGGATCAAAAAAGAGAGTGAGCTTTGCCGGAACATCCATTTATATATTGCAGGCAGGCCACATCCCCAAGGCAACTACCCTTTCAGTGGTAGCTTCTAAAAAATATTCTGGTTGTACTTCTTCCAAGACAGAATTGTTCGTTCTTCTGGCAGTCCATGGTATATGTCAACATCATAATTCAAATGCATCAATTCTTCTTCGGTGCCGACCTATGGTGCCCTTTTCATTCATTTGCTGATGGATTTGAACCGAATCTGATTCCCATCCTTTCCATAAAATCTTCAATTTATCCTGACAGCCAAGGCTTAGGCAGGAAAGTTAAAAACAAAAATGAGTTAATATTGGCCGAAAATGACTAACCAAAGCTTGCTAAACTTTTTTCATGCCTTCTTTATTTAATGCTCATACCTCCCTCTCGGGTGGCTGCTCTTATTTTCCTCATTTCACAGATGAAGTAGCAAAGGGGGTTACAGCTAGTAAAAGGCTGAGCTATGACTTGAACAAATTGCTGTTTGACTCCAAAGCTCAAGCCTATAATCATCATAATCAACCTCTTTTATCTGGAGGCTTTGGAGGGACTTAGGTATTTACATCAAAAGTAGAACTTTGTAGGAAAGCTGCCAAGGAAACTTACAGGGAGGTTAGCAGCAAGACATAGTTAGAAAGACTCCTGCATATGGTTGTGCATATTGTGTACTACACAACTCCAGGGGGCACTATTCACATTATAGTTTATGGGAATGTTGTTGTTGTTGATGTCATTAGGTGCCATCGAGTTGATTCCGACTCAACAACCTATGTACAACAGAACGCAACACTACCCAGTCCTGGGCCATCCTCACAATGGTTGCTATGCTTGAGCCCATTGTTGCAGCCACTGTGTCAGTCCATCTCCTTGAGGGTTTTCCTCTCTTTTGCTGATCCTCTACTTTACCAAGCATGATGTCCTTCTCCAGGAACTGGTCCCTCCTGACAACATGTCCAAAGTGAATGAAGCAAAATCTCACCAAGCCTCACTGCTAAGGAGCATTCTGGCTGTACTTCTCCCAAGGCAGATTTGTTCGTTCTTCTGGCAGTCCATGGTATATTCAATATTCTTTGCCAACACCATAATTCAAAGGCATCAATTCTTCTTTGGTCTTCCTTG
>NW_004443939.1:8521844-8538300 GCF_000243295.1 Trichechus manatus latirostris
AGATTTGTTCGTTCTTCTGGCAGTCCATGGTATATTCAATATTCTTTGCCAACACCATAATTCAAAGGCATCAATTCTTCTTTGGTCTTCCTTGTGGGAATGGCACCATCAAAATTGTGCTGAGCATTACCTGCTAGTCCATATGCCCTGAATGGGCATGGGCTTTAAAGTTGAAATAAGCTCCTTCTGATCTTTGACCTTAGGCACGTTGCTAAATCTCTCTGAGCTTCAGTTTCATCATAAGCAATCTGGGGCTGCCAGTATTTGCAGCACAGGCAATACCACTAAGATGACTGCTGCCACAGTGGCTGTTGCAGCGGTTATGAATACAAAGCTTATGAATACTGTACCCAGAAAGCAACCTCTTGCAGAGTGCTCTTCCTGGGTGTAGAAAATTATTATGAATTGCTTTTGGTCAAATTCAAGTCTCCTTTTTCTCCTCCTGAGCCTCTAAATGTAGGAGTTGCTGAGAGCTTAGTCTCTGTGCATCTTAACTACAAATACTCATTCCCCAGGTGATCCCATTTAGGCCCATAGCATAAATGCCATCCAAATATGATGACTCCCAGATTCTATCTCCAGCCCTATCCTTGTCTCTAGCTCCAGACGCTATACCCATCTTGACATCTTCATCTAGTAGGCACCTGAAACTTAATATAATCGAAGACATCCAGAACAAAACTCTTGCTTTCCTCCCTGCACTCCCAGATCTGCTCTTCCCCCAGTCTTCCTCGACCCTGTAAAAGGCATCACCATCCATTTACCCAGTTGTTCAAGTCAAGAACCTACAAGTCACACTTAACGCCTTTCTTCCTTTAGATCCAATTTCAATGCAAGCTCTATCAACTTCGACCTTCAAAATTTATCCTTATTGTGATCTATATTCCTAAATGAATAATTTCTTTTATAAGGATCAGCACAAAGCTGGTTCCTATAAGGCAGAAGCTAAAGATGTCCCAAATGTCCAACTGTTCCAAATTGCTGTACTACGCCATCATCTCTAACATCAACTACTCCTCCTCCCCTCAGCACTGTCTCTCCTGTCTTTGAGTTCTGTAATTTGCTGCAATGTCTCAAAAAATTCATGAACCATATCAAGGAAATGGCTCACGTGGTTGAGGAGGCTGGCAAGTCCCAAATCCATGGGCCAGGCTTAGGCTTCTCCTGACACAAGTGGCAGCAGGGGCTGATGAACCCAAACCAGCAGGTCAGACCACAGGTTGCTGGTTCACAAGGCTGCAGAAGCTGGTAAATCAGGTCAGATGATAGGCAGCTGGCCCACGGGGCTGCAGAAGCTGGAGAATCCCAGAATCAGCAGGTCAGATGGCAGACTGCTGGCTCAAGTCCCAATAACCGGAGGTCAGACAATCACAAACTGGACAAGGGATCCAAAGTGAGAGAGAGCCCTGCCAGGGCATTCACATATATACACTGGATGCAGGGAAGGGTGTAACTTAAGTAAGGGTGGGACTTGAGTCACACCCTCTTACAAGGCTGTGACTCAAGATACATCCTACACCAATCCTGTATCATTAACATGTAGAGGTTAGGATTTACAACACATAAAACAGAGGATAATTAGGATAATTACAACAGATCACAAAATGGAGGACAATCATACAATACTAGGAATCATGGCCTAGCCAAATTGACACATAATCCCAACCATCACAGGTTCCATATACCTTATTTGCATAGTCCCACTCAATCACTGTGTAACAGTCACTAAGACCATGGCTAGAAGGGCCATATTAAGTAATTAATTGCACCACAATTCCCTATTTCCACTTGCTGCTTTTTGTGCATTTGTGTTGATGTATTTCATGAGTTATATTTTTAATTCACTCAGAGAAATTTTTTGTCTTTCAGAATATCGATTCCAGTTTTCCTTCTAAAACAGTATCTTCAGGCATGCGTTTTCCTTCTAAAACAGTATCTTCAGGAGTGGGCCCTAAATACCAATCTGTTTTTATTGCTCTCAATCTCATAGGAACATAACTATCTTAGTCCTAGTCCTAATCCTAATCCTATGTTGACCATAGTATCTTGAAGGAGTTGGTCTTTCCTCACACTCTGTACTTCCTCCCAAGCCACTCATTATTCTACCCCCCCCCCAATACCCTACTGACACTGCTTTTGGTAAGCCAGCAATAACCTCCTATTGCTAAATCCAAAGGATTAAGCTCTAGACCTAATTCTACTTGACCTGTCTGCCAGTGAAAATTGTTCAAGTTTTCTTCTGCTGTGTATCCTACTTTTGTTTTCATCACTCTGCCTGGAAGGTGTCAGACTTCTTTGGGGACTCTCCCTGCAGACTCCACTAATGGTCCTCCTCCCTTCCTGTTCTACATCAATAGTTCCTGAAGTTCTGTTGTCAAGGACACGTTTGAAAATGCACTGAAGCTATGGGACACTCTCTTCTGAAAAAATGCCTATATCCACAGACATACAATATTTTAAATAATTTCAAGAAGTTCTTTGACACCCTGAACCCAAGTAAGGCCCTCTGTTCTTTCTTTCTCTGGGTGATGGGCATCCATTTCTATGGCTTCAACTGTCATCTATATATTGATGGCTTACAAATGTGTACCTTGAGCAGCAACCATTCTCCAAAACCTTAATCTTGAATCCCTGAGAGCCAATGGTTATGGATTGAATTGTGGCCCTCAAAAATATGTGTTGTAAATCCTAAACTACTATACCTGTGGATATAATCCCATTTGGAAATAAGATTTGTCTTCGTCACGTTAATGAGACCATATCAGTGTAGGGTGTGTGCTCACTTTGAGATATGAAAAGAGCAGATTAGGCACAGAGAAAGAAGCACAAATGGAGGGGAAGATATACTATACCTGAAGATCACCAAGGAACCGAGGAACAGAAGCTGAAAAAGAGACATGGACCTTGCCCCATAGCTAACAGAGAGAAAGAAAGCCTTTCCTTAGAGCCAAAGCAAAAAACCCATTGCTGTTGAGTTGATTCTGACTCATAACTTCTCCCTAGGGTTTTCAAGGAGTGGCAGGTGGATTTGAACTGCCGACCTTTTGGTTAGTAGTCAAGCTCTTAACCACTGTGCCACCAAGGCCCCTGAATTCAGACTTCTAGCCTCCTAAATTGTGAGAAAATAAATTTCTGTTTGTTAAAGCCCCTTACTTGTGGTATTTCTGTTATAGTAGCACTAGGAAACTAAGACACCAACTAAAATCTCTGTTTATCCCAAAGCACCTTATGCTGAATGTGTCAAAAACTGACCTGAATATCTTGCTTCCCCTGTCTGATTCTGCTCCTGTCTCACTGATGGTATCAGCCTTCACTGCCATCACCAAGGAGGAACTGGCTATCTCCCCTCCCCCACCACAGTTGTCTCCCAGGTTCAAGCCCTTCTCATCTCTTACCCGGATTATGGAAGGAGCCTTCTATTTGTTCTCCCTGTATCCCACATAATGACTTCCAGGTGTTGCTAATCCCTGGGGGCTTCATAATCTCTTATCAGTTCCCTTAATTCTGTAGAGAATCCCATCTGTCATGGATTGAATTGTGTCCCCCAAAAATATGTGTATCAATTTGGCTAGGCCATGATTCCCAGTATTGTGTGATTGTCCACTATTTTGTCATCTGATGTGATTTTCCTGTGTTGTAAATCCTCCCTCTATGATGTTAATTATGATGTTAATGAGGTGGGATAGGCAGAAGTTATGTTAATGAGGCAGGACTCAAACTACAAGATTGGATTGTGTCTTGAGCCAATCCTTTTTGAGATATAAAGAGAGAAGCAAGCAGGGAGAGAAGGGGACCTCATACCACCAAGAAAGCAGCACCAGGAGCAGAGCAGGTCCTTTGGACCTGGGGTTCCTGCGTGGAAAAGCTCCTAGTCCAGGGGAGGATTGGTGACAAGGACCTTCCTCCAGAGCCAACAGAGAAAGCCTTCCCCTGGAGCTGATGCCCTGAATTCAGACTTCTAGCCTACTAGACTGTGAAAGAATAAACTTCTGTTTGTTAAAGCCATCCACTTGTGGTATTTCTGTTATAGCAGCACTAGATGACTAAGACACCATCCTTAAACTCTCTTCAGTTAAACTCTCTGAGTATGCCATCTGTTTCCTGCTGGAACCCTGACTGACGCAGAGCTTTAGTCTCCTTATAAAATGGGGATAATAGCACCTACCTCATGGGCCTGTTGAAAGCATTAAGTGAAATTACATGAGTGTGTAAAGCACCCAGCACAGTGCCTGGCACACAACAGTCCTCACTAAAAGAGGAATAACTCCCCCCTTAGTCTTACTCCCTTGGGTCCTTCTAGTCACATACTCAAGGATATTCCTGCTATTTTCCCAGTGATCCAGGATGGGAACTGTCTTAGTTATCTATTGCTGCTGTAACAGAAATACAGCACATGGATGACTTTAACAAACAGAAATTTCTTTTCTCATAGTTAGGAGGCTAGGAGTCCAAATTCAGGGTGCCAGCTCTAGGAGAAGTCTCTCTCTGTTGGCTCAGGGGGAAGGACCTTGTCATCAATCTTACCCTGGTCTAGGAGCATCTCAGCACAGGGACCTAGGGTCCAGTGGAGGCATACTGCTCCTGGCTCTGCTTTCTTGGTGGTAGGAGGTCTCGCTGTCTCTCTGCTTGCTTCTCTCTTCTACATCTCAAAAGAGATTGACTTAAAACACAACCTAATCTTGTAGATTGAGTCCTGCCTCATTAACATAACTGCCTCTAATCATGCCTCGTTAACATCACAGAGGTAGGATTTACAACACATAGGAAAATCACATCAGATGACAAAATAGTGGACAATCTCACGATACTGGGAATCATGGCCTAGCCAAGTTGATAGATATTTTGGGGGGACACAGTTCAGTCCATGACAGGAATCAAACTATACCAGACAAGTTGCCATCAAGTCGATTCTGACTCATGGTGACCCCATGTGTGTCAGAATAAAACTGTGCTCTATAGGGTTTTCAATGGCTGATTTTTTGGAAGCAGATTACCAGGCTTTCTTCTGAGGTGTCTCTGAATGGACTTGAAGTGACAACTTTTCAGTTAGCAGCAGAGCACATTAACTTTTTGCACCACCCAAGGACTCCCAGGCTGGGTAGGCACAGGGAAATAATGCCAGGCCCCAGTATGAGGAGACAAAGTGCCACAGGGACCAGGCTCCAGTCAGCGGTCAAAGACCAGGGCTGACCTGCAGGTCCCACTCCAGAGCCCTGGAACTGAGACCCCTAACAGGGACTGGAACAGCCAAGGGGTCAGGGTGCCCTTGTACTCAGCATTCCTCTTGGAAGAAAGCTGCTTCTGTACCGGGCCCAGATGGTCTGTCCCCCGACACTGGTCTAATTGTTTCCTTCCAATTCCAAATCTGTTCCTTTGTGTTCTCCATTAAAGCGATTAAGTGGCCTGGAATGGGGGACTGTAATTTGTAGGGGTAGGCCATTTCAACTGGATTTCTAGTACATTCCCTGACAGGCATAAATTGGGGAAATTTTTAAAGGCTATGAATAGAAATTATATGTTAGGGAACGTTTATGAATCTGCTAATAGGTGAAATATTTATTGATAATCACTTGAAATTTATTTATACTGTACCCTTACAAAGGAAATTAGTGTATTGGGTATATAATCAGAATGCAATTTTATTTTCTTTTCTACCATCCCTTTAAATAGATTCAGCAGAGGAAATTCTTCCCGTACCTCTTGATGATCTGATTACTCTCAAGGCCAGTAGAAGACAGTCTCAGTTCAGAGAGAAAACTATCCAGTACATTATCCAACACTGCAAACTTCACTCACAGGCAAGTCTTCTTCCCAGCCCAGGAGTTCTGTCACACAAATTCTATACCAGGCCTGGGATCCACCATGGTAGAGGTGCCAACTGCAGGAATTCGGAGCCCTTCCAGTACCCTGTGTTCACAGAGATTCAAAATGTAAAAATTTTACTAGCATCGGCAGCTGCCACATTGGTCTACCACAAACAACATGACTTGGAGGAACGGCTCAAGTGGCAAAGTGAGGATGTGGAAGAGGAAGCCTGCCAAAGAGAGGGAGTGGGCTCTGCTGGAGGGGAGAGCAAAGAAGGCTCCATGACCCTCTTTGCCTGTGGTTCTTTGCCTTCCCCAAGGTGGGAGCTTGGGACCCTGAGGCTATCCCAAGGTGAGGAGGATCTTGCACAGTTAGCACAGGATGTCCTGAGTTCAAGCAGTCTATGGGGCAGGAGAATGGGGTATTTAACCCATAGTAAATGCAGGCTTCAGATAGGACAGTGAGTGAAGAAGGTAAAAAAGAAGACAGTGTCACACAGTAGCCACCAAATCAAAATTCTCTGTCCCCCAGGCCACTCTGCCAGACACGCTATGCCATGCTGCGCAGGCTGAGGCATAGCTCCAGAAATTTATTTTGAGAACTGTGGATCTGCAGAGGTGGTGAAATTGCAAGTCTAAGCAAATCTCCCTGGTTCAAGTGAGGACACAGGTGGGTTGTGAATAGCATCCAAACATCTGGGTTGGAGCGATTTGGGAGAACAGGCTATGAAGGAAACCTTGGCTAGGGGGCTCTAAGTATCCTTTCTAGACTTAGGGTGAACAGGGTAATGGTCACAGCCCCTCCGTTTCATCCCAGCTCTTTCAACCCCCCACCACCAGACCCACTACCTGCAGCCCCTTTATATGAGGCATGTGTGGTAGGCAGAATAATGCCAGTAGAGGAAATTGCTGGAAAGTAAAAAGAGGTGCACACATCCCAATCTATGAAACCTGTGAATATATTACCTTACATGACAAAAGGGACTTTGAAGATGTGATTACGTTAAGGATCTTGAGATGGAGAGATTATGTAAGAGGGAGGCAGAAGTGTCCATCAGAGAAAGATGCAATGATGGAAGCAGAGGTCAGAGTGATGTGATTGCTGACTTTGAAGATAGAAGGGGGCCACGAGCCAAGGAATGTGGGCAGCCTCTAGAAGCTGGAAAAGGCAAGGAAATGGATTCTCCCCTGGAGCCTCCAGACAGAATGCAACCCTGCTGAAACTTTGATTTTTAGCTCCATTTCAGTCTTCTGACCTCCAGAACTGTAAGATAACAGATCTGTGCTGTTGTAAGCCACTACGTGAGTTAAAAGATCTGATGACTCATGGGATGGTGGTAGGAACAAAAGGCAGAATCCATAGTTTCTATATGAGAAACATCAGCAGATGCTAAATGGCATTCGAGTGTCCCTGGAGGAAGAGATTAGGAATTGGAAATACTGGGGAGAAAAATATACCCTACCCTAAAATCAATACTCAGTGTTCACATTATTAGAATTATGTAAATATTATTCCCAGCTGGATCATGCAGTATACTATGATTAATTTTCTTTCTTATACAATTGTTTTGTTTTTGTCAAGTTAATAATTGCCTTGATTTTGTTTGCTTAGTTTTCTAGGTAACCATCACTACTTAATTTTCAAACTCTGGGGCTGAAGTATAAATCTCCTCTCAAGATATTCAGAGCAGGGGGAGAGTGATAAGAGGTAAAGGTAGAGAGGGAACCAGGGCTGAATCAGTATATTACTGTCTTAGTTATCTAGTACTTCTATAACAGAAGTACCAAAAATGTGCTGTTAGGTGCCGTCAGTCAATTCCGACTCATAGCGACCCTATGTACAACAAAACGAAACACTGCTCTGTCCTGCGCCATCCTCACAATTGTTGCTATGTTTGAGCCCATTGTTGCAGCCACTGTGTCAATCCACCTCATTGAGAATCTTCCTCTTTTTAGTTGACCCTCTACTTTACCAAGCATGATGTCCTTCTCCAGGGACTGGTCCCTCCTAATAACATGTCCAAAGTATGTGAGACAAAGTTTCACCATCCTTGCGTATAATGAGCATTCTGGCTGTACTTCTTCCAGGACAGATTTGTTCATTCTTCTGGCAGTCAATGGTATATTCAGTATTCTTCACCAACACATAATTCAAAGGCATCAATTCTTCTTCCATCTTACTTATTCATTGTCCAGCTTTTGCATGCATATGAGGCAACTGAAAACACCATGGCTTGGGAGAGGCACAACCTTAGTCCTTTAAGTAACATCTTTGCTTTTTAACACTTTAAAGAGATCTCTTGCGGCAGATTTGCCCAATGCAATGTGTCATCTGACTTCTTGACTGCTGCTTCCATGGGCGTTGATTGTGGATCCAAGCAAAATGAAATCCTTGACAACTTCAATCTTTTCTCTGTTCATCATGACATTGCTTATTGGTCCAGTTGTGAGAATTTTTGTTTCCTTATTGTTGAGGTGTTATCCATACTGAATGAAGGGTGTGGTCTTTGATCTTCATCGATAAGTGCTTCAAGTCCTCTTCACTTTCAGCAAGCAAGGTTGTATCATCTGCATATTGAAAGTTGTTAATGAGTCTTCCTCCAATCCAATCCTGATGCCCCGTGCTTCTTCATATAGTCTAGCTTCTCGGATTATTTTGTCAGCATACACATTGAATAAGTATGGTGAAAGGATACAATCCTGATGCACCCGTTTCTTGACTTTAAACCATGCAGACATTCCCTTGTTCTTTTCAAATGACTGCCTCTTGGTCTAAGTACAGGTTCCTCATGAACACATTCTTAGAAATGTAATCCATAATTTGTTATGATCCACACAGTCAAATGCCTTTGCATAGTCAATAAAACACAGACAAATATCTTTCTAGTATTCTCTGTTTCTGCCAAGATCCATCTGACATCAGCAATGATATCCCTTGTTCCACATCCTCTTCTGAATCTGGCTTGAATTTCAAGCAGTTCCCTATAGATGTACTGTTGTAACTGCTTTTGAATGAACTTCAACAAAATTGTACTTGTGTGTGAAATTAATGATATGGTATGATAATTTAAGCATTCTATTGGACTTTAAAGAACAGAAATTTATTTTCTCACAGTTTGAGAGTCTTGTTGTTGTTAGATGCCGTTGAGTCGGTTCTGACTCATAGCGACCCTATGTACAACAGAACGAAACATTGTTTGGTCCTGCACCATCCTCACAATCGTTGCTATGTTTGAGCCCATTGTTGCAGCCACTGTATCAATCCATCTAGTTGAGGATCTTTCTCTTTTTCAATGACCCTCTACTTTGTACATTCCACATTCTGATTATTAATGGATGTTTGCAGCTGCTTCTTCTCATTTTGAATCATGCCACATCAGCAAATGAAGGTCTTGAAAGCTTGACTCCATCCACGTCATTAAGGTCGACTCTGCTTTGAGGAGGCAGCTTTTCCCCAGTTATCTTTTGAGTGCCTTCCAACCTGAGGGGCTCATCTACTGGCACTATGCCAGACAATGTTCTGCTGCAGTTCAGAAGGTTTTCAGTGGCCACTTTTTTCAGAAGTAGACCACCAGGTCCTTCTTCCTACTCTGTCTTAGTCTGGAAGTTCTGCTGAAACTTGTCCACCATGGGTGACCCTGATGGAATTTGAAATACAGATTGCATAGCTTCCAGCATCACAGCAACATGCAAACCACCACAGTATGACAAACTGATGGACAAGTGGTGGTGTAGGAGGCTAGAAGTCCGAATTCAGGGCACCAGCTCTAGAGGAAGGCCTTCTTTCTCTGTTGGCTCTAGGGGAAAGTCCTTATCTCTTTTCAGTTTCTGTTCCTGGGTTCCTTGGGAATCTTCACCTGGTGTGGCCTCTATCTTCCCATCTGTTTGTGCTTGCTTTTCTGTACCTAATCTGTTCATTTCATATCTCAAAGGTGATTGGCTTAAGACACACCCTAAACTGATAATGGCCTCATTAACATAACAAAGAAAACCTTATTCCCAAATGGGATTACATCCACAAGTATAGGGGTTAGGATTTACAATGCAATTCAGTCCCTAACACTGATGATATAATGTGTATATGTTAATTACAAAACACATTGAAGCAAGGCTTTTATTCTGATTGGCTAAATTGATGGAATAGGGCCCATGCATGCCTAAAGCATAGTTGAGGACATTATTGAAAATATGAAAATGGTTAAAGATGAAGAAGTCAGAAGGTTAGGAGTATCCACTGGTGGCCACCTGGCTATGTCCATGGCTGAGAAAGGTTAACCTGCTAGGAGATTGACCGTCCCCAGCCTGGGGATGTATGGGATAGCAGACAACCTGCAGGGTCAGTGGTTCAAGACATCAGATACAGACTACCTATTCTTCAGATGGAACTGCTGAACTATAACTAACACCAAGACACATTTTCCGTCACCCCATCAACGTTGCAAACCTAGACCTAGAACCTGCCTGCCACACAATCCCTGGCTAAGGGCTCCCCATTCTCCACCTGCTACCCATCCCACTCTTAATCCTGCTTCCACTGTCCTGTGCAGCCCTCGAAAAGAGTTCCTTTCCCTTCTTCACATTTGAATCACAATGTGGGCATGCCTCGCCTGGCCTAGTCAGAGCAGTGGAGTAGACCTGCATCAGAGGAGTGCTTTTTTGCAGGTGGGTAGGGGTAGAGTTCAAGGCCCCCATGTAGGCCCTTCTCGCTGGCAAATAATATATTCCGTGTGTTTACCTATCATTTCATATGCGATTTTATTTGTCTGTATATCCCACTAGGTTATTTGGGGGAGAGGAGGATAGGAAATTATGTCTTATTTATCTTTGTGTCTCAGCCTCAACACTGACCCTAGCACAGAGCTAGCATTCAACCAAGATAGGCCAAGAAGGTCAGGCTTAGGACTCTGAACTTTATTCTTATGCAATGGAATTTTGGGCCAAAGCTCCTTAGAGCCCTCTGACCCAAGGCCAGAATTGACCCCAGAGTCTGTGGTGGGACTGAGATAGACATTGGGTTTTAAGTGGTCTCAGCTGTGGAAGGAGAGGGCCTGAGAGACTGGGAGTCAGGTGGGGCAGGACTAACTACTGTTTTACTTGACAAATGCTTTTAAGAATAGAGCCTGCTTGGCACTGATTTAATATATATATATATATATAAAACAACAAATGTTGAAGAGGATTTGGGGAGATTGGAACACTTATCCATTGCTGGTGGGACTGTAAAATGGTACAATCACTATGAAAAATAGTATGACACTTCCTCAAAAAACTAAAAATAGAACTACCCTATGATCCAGCAATTCCACTCCTGGGTATATACCTTAGGGACCTAATAGTAGTGACACAAGCAGATATATGCACTCCTATGTTCATTGAAGCTTTATTCACAATAACCAAAAAATGGAAACAACCCAAGTGCCCATCAATGGATGAATGAATAAGCAAAATGTGGCACATACATACAATGAAATACTACCACAACCATAAAGAACAATGATGAATCCCTGAAACATATAACATGGATGGACCTGAAGAGCATAATGCTAAGTGAAATAAGTCAAGCACATAAGGACAAATATGGTATGATTCCTCTTTTATAAGAAGACAGGAATAGATATATATAAAGAGAATAACGTTCATTGGTGGTTCCCAGGGAGAGGTGTTGCGGGGGAGTGCTGAGCACACTTTAGGTCATAGATACTTGTTATTTTTGGTGATGGGAAAGTGGCACCGAATGTGGGCATAGTGAGCACACCATGACCAAAGTAAATGATGTCACTGAGAAGCACTCGAGAGAAAAGGATGGAGGTACTACAGAATTTGACATATAGAGGATGGCAACAACTCCAACAAAGACCAAAAAACAAGTGTATGATCACATATGGATGGGTATTAGCCAGAGGTGGATTAACCAATAAGCAAGGTACCCATGGGCTTAACTGTGTTTACTTACTAATCTGTAGTGCACAATTTCACATGGGTTTCATCTTTGCGTTGGACTAAGGAAGTGGCTTTGAGTCCGCCTCTGCTGCTTACTAAGAATTGTGCCCATGTGCCATTCTGACAGTCTGTTTCCTCATTTGTAAAACAGGCAAATTCATGACTGGCACACTCTTCTCACACAGCTGTTGTCATGACCAAAGGGCATCTTGTCAGGGAAAACATTTTGTCAAATGCTATATAAATGTCAATTATCTCTTTTATAGCAAATTAATACTAACTTGGTATGTGATAGTTCAATTTTTTAAGTGTATTGATGTTTGCTTCACTTAAGTGAACTGATGCAGAAAAAAAAAAGAATAACCCCTGGGCATAGAGGCCACTCAGATTTGTGAAGCAGTCTATAATTTTTCATGGAAAAGCACACCTTGTGTTTTGGATTAGAAGCTTTACTGTTGTCAGGATAGTACCCTTCCCTAATTTACAAATTAAATTAGTATTTACTTAATGAGAGTTGCAAAGAAAAAACTGGAAAGGATGGTGAAGGAGAGATGTTTGAATATATAGTAACTGCAACTTTTCCAAAATTAACAACGATGAAAAAAAATGAAGCTCAAAAGGGCGCTCTGATAACTGAGTAAGAATATTATGAGCTCAGATTGGTACAAGTTAAATTTGAGATACCTCTTAGACATCTGGAGCCCTGGTGGCACAGTGATTAAGAGCTCAGCTGCTAACCTAAAGGTCGGCAGTTGTAATCCACCAGCAGCTCTTTGGAAAGCCTATGGGACAGTTCTACTTGGTCCTATAGGGTCGCTATGAGTCAGAATCGACTCAACAGCAATGGGTTTGGTTTTGGTTTGGTGCTTAGGCAGTTAGATAAACAAAGGTATAGTTCAGAGGAGATAAAAATTTGACAATAATCAGAATACAGAAGTTATTTAAAGTCATGAGAATGAATGAGATAACTTAGGGAATGAACTTAGAGAGTGAACTTAGGGAGAGGGAAAGATGGAGGAAAAGACCAAAAAAAAGGACTGAGCCCTGCGGCACTCTAATGCCTAGAGGTCCAGGAGATGAGCAGAAACCAGCGTTGGAGACCGAGGTGGAGTGGCAGAAATGCTCTAGGTGAATGTTGGTTTCCTGGAAGCCCAAAAAAGAAAGTGTTTCAATAAAAACCCATTGCCATTGAGTCGAATTCCGACTCATAGCGACCCTATAGCCTTCAGTATGGCTTACATATCAACAGAAAGAAAACAAAAATCCTCACAACTAGACTAATAAGCAACACATGATAAACAGAGAAAAGACTGAAGTTGTCAAGGATTTCTTTTTACTTGGATCCACAATCAACGCCCATGGTAGCAGCAGTCAAGAAATCAAACGACATATTGCATTGGGTAAATTGCTGCAAAAGACCTCTTTAAAGTGTTGAAAAGCAAAGACGTCACTTTGAGGACTAAGGTGCGCCTGACCCAAGCCATGGTATTTTCAATTGCCTCATATGCATGTGAAAGCTGGACAACGAATAAGGAAGACCAAAGAAGAATGGATACCTTTGAATTGTGATGTTGGTGAAGAATACTGAACATACCATGGACTCCCAGAAGAACGAACAAATCCGTCTTGGAAGAAGTACAGCCAGAATGCTCCTTGGAAGCAAGGATGGTGAGACTTCGTCTCCCATACTTTGGACTTGCTATCAGGAGGGACCAGTCCCTGGAGAAGGACATCATGCTTGTAAAGAAGGGGGTCAGCGAAAAAGAGGAAGACCCTCAATGAGATGGATTGCCACAGTGACTACAACAATGGGCTCAAGCATAACAACGATTGTGAGGATGGCACAGGACCAGGTAGTGTTTCGTTCTGTTGTACATAGGGTCGCTATGAGTCACAACCAACTCGACAGCACCTAACAACAACAACGACAACCCTGTAGGAGAGCGTAGAACTGCCCCACCAAGTTTCTAGGAGGGGTTGGTGAATTTGAACTGCAGACCTTTTGGTTAGAAGCTGTAGCTCTTAACCACTATGTCACCAGGGCTCCAAATGACTGAGTAGTGATGCTGAAATACCTAAAGCCCCAGGAACTTTGTGAAACAGAGCCACTGTATCAGCCCTGGGCTGCCTATCTCAGGACTTCCACATATGAGAGAAAAGCCTACTCTCTTTATTTATTGTTGTAGTTTAAATGAAGTTGACATTTCAAGTTAGTCTCCCATACAAAAATGTATACATACATTGCTATGTGACCCTAATTGCTCCCCCCATACTGTGACACCACACTCCTCCTTTCCACCCCTGATTCCCCATGTCCATTCAACCAGCTCTTAATCCTCTCTGCCTTCCCATCTGTCATAGATTGAATTATGTCCCCCCCAACATGTGTGTATCAGTTTGGCTGGGCCATGATTCCTGGCATTGTGTGATTTTCCTACATGTTTTAACCCTACATCTATGATGTTAATGAGGGAGGATGGGTGGCAGTTGTGTTAGTAAGGCAGGACTCAATCTACAAGGTTGGATTGTGTCCTGAGGCGATCTCTTGAGATATAAGAGACAGAAGTGAACAGAAAGACAGGGGGACCTCATACCACCAAGAAAGCAGTGCCAGGAGCAGAGCGAGTCCTTTGGACCTGGGGTTCCTGCACAGAGAAGCTCCAAGTCCGAGGGAACACTGATGAGAAGAAGGCCGACAGAGAGGGAAAGCCTTCCCCTGGAGCTGATGCCCTGAATTTGGACTTTTAGCTTACTTTACTGTGAGGAAATAAACTTCTCTTTGTTAAAACCATCTGCTTGTGGTATTTCTGTTATAGCAGCACCAGATGACTAAGACACCATCTCACCTGTGGACAGAAGCTGCCCATTTAGTTTCTTTTGAGCTAAGAGGCACACTTCTCACGGGTCTCCCTTTATGTCCCACAGTCCAGTCCAATCCCTGTCTGTAGAGTTGGCCTCGGAAATTGTTTCAGTTCTGGGCTAATAGAGAATCCGGGGGCCATGCTTTCCAGGGTTCCTCCAGTCTCAGTCAGACCATTAAGTCTGGTCTTCTTACTAGAATTTGAGTTCTGCAGCCCACCTTTCTCCTGCTTCATCCGGGACCCTCTGTTGTGTTCCCTGTCAGGGCAGTCATTGGTGGTAGCCTGCACCATCTAGTTCTTCTGGTCCCAGGCTGATGAAGTCTCTGGTTTATGTAGCCCATTCTGTCTCTTGGGCTAATACTTTCCTTGTGTCTTTGGTGTTCTTCATTCTCCTTTACTCCAGGTGGTTGGGACCAATTGATGCATCTTAGATGGCCGCTTGCAAGCTTTTAAGACCCCAGACGCCACTCACCAAAGTAGAATGCAGAACATTTTCTTAATAAGCTTTGTTATGCCAATTGACCTAGATGTCCCCTGAAAGCATGGTCCCCAGATCCCTAGCCCTGCTACTCTGTCCCTCAAAGTGTTTAATTGTATTCAGGAAACTTCTTGGCTTTGGTTTAGTCCAGTTGTGCTGACTTCCCTTCCCTTCACCTAATACTTGTCTACTATCTAGTTAGTGAATAACCCTCACCCTCACTCCCCACGCTTGTAACTATCAAAGAATGTTTTCTTCTGTGTTTAAACCTTTTCTTGAGTTCTTATAATAGTGGTTTTATACAACATTTGTCCTTCTGTGACTGACTAAATTCACTAAGCATAATGCCCTCCAGATTCCTCCATGTTATAAGATGTTTCATGGCTTCATTGTTGTTCTTTATCATTCGTAGTATTCCATTGTGTGGATATACCATAATTTGTTTACCCATTAGTCCCTTGATGGGCACTTGGGTTGTTTCCATCTTTTTGCTATTGTGAACAGTGCTGCAATGAACATGGGTGTGCATATATCTATTCGTCTGACAGCTCTTATTTCTCTAGGCTATATTCCAAAGAGCCGGATAGCTGGATCATATGGTACTTCAATTTCTAGCTTTTTAAGGAAGCGCCAAATCTATTTCCAAAGTGGTTGTACCATTTTACTTTCCCACCAATGGTGTATAAGTGTTCCAGTCTCGCTACAACCTCTCCAGCATTTATTATTTTGTGTTTTTTGGATTAATGCTAGCCTCATTGGGGTGAGATGATACCTCATTGTAGTTTTGATCTGCATTTCTCTAATGGCTAATGATCATGAGCATTTCTTCATGTCTCTGTTAGCTGCCTGAATATCTTCTTTGGTGAAGTGCCTACTCATATCCTTTGCCCATTTTTTAATTAGGTGATTTGTCTTTTTGTTGTTGAGGTTTTGCAGTATCTTGTAGATTTTAGAGATTAGACACTGATCGGATTTGTCATAGCCAAAAAATTTTTTTCCACTCCGTAGGTTGTCTTTTTACTCTTTCGGTGAAGCCTTTTGATGAGCATAAGTGTTTGATTTTTAGAAGCTCCCATTTATCTAGTCTCTCTTCTAGTGCTTGTGCATTGTTACTTACGGTTCATATTGTGTTTATGCCATGTGTTAGGACTCCTAGTGTTGTCCCTATTTTTTCTTCCATAATCTTTATTGTTTCCAATTTTATTTTTAAGTCTTTGATCCATTTTGAGTTAGTTTTTGTGCATGGTGTGAGGTGTGGGTCTTGTTTCAGTTTTTTGCGGATGGATATCCAGTTATGCCAACACCATTTGTTAAAGAGACTGTCTTTTCCCCAATTAATGGACTTTGGGCCTTTGTCAAATATCAGCTGCTCA
>NW_004443939.1:8540292-8550825 GCF_000243295.1 Trichechus manatus latirostris
GAGCCCTCTCATTGGGTGCATAAATATTTATTGTAGTTATGTCCTTCTGGTGTATTGACCCTTTAATTATCGTATAGCGTCCTTCCTTATCCTTTGTGGTGAATTTTATTTTAAAGTCTATTTTGTCAGAGATTAATATTGCCACTCCTGCTCTTTTTTGAGTGTTGTTTGCTTGATATATTTTTTTCTACCATTTGAGTTTTAGTTTGTTTGCGTCTTTAAGTCTAAGGTGTGTCTCTTGTAGGCAGCATATAGATGGATTGTGTTTTTTTTATCCAGTCTGCCACTCTGTGTCTCTTTATTGGTGCATTAAGCCCGTTCACATTCAGCATAATTATTGATAGGTATGAGTTTAGTGCTGTCATTTTGGTGTCTTTTTTGTGTGTTGTTCACAGTTTCTTTGTTCCACTTAATTTTCTGTGCTGAGTCGTTCTTCTTTATGTATTTTCTTTTCATCTTTTCATTGTTCATTTTGTGTTTGCTGAGTCTTTATATTTTTGTAGTTTTTTATTTTAACTTGTAATATTGTTAGTTTCCTTTGTGATTACCTTAATATTTACCCCTATTATTGTAAGTTTATAATAGTCTTTTATTTCTTGATATCACCTTGACTTCCTCTCCATATGAAAAATCTATGTCTACATTTTTTAAGTCCCTCTTTTTGTTTTAATGTTGTCGTCTTTTGCATATTGACATCTGTTTCCCTATTTTCAGTGCTTTAGCTTTGATTTATTTTTGTGACTTCCCTATCTGGTTGCTCTGTCTTCTAGTCTTGGATCGTTATCTGTTGTTACTGATTTTCTAACTGGAGAACTCTCTTTAGAATTTCTTGTAATTTTGTTTTGGATTTTGGAAATTCCCTAAACTTCTGTTTATCTGGAAGTGCCCTAATTTCACCATCATATTTGAGAGACAGTTTTTCTGGATATATAATTCTTGGCTGGCAGTTTTTTTTTCCTTCAAGGCTTTATATATGTCATCCCATTGCCTTCTTGCTTGCATGGTTTCTGCTGAGTAGTCCAAGCTTATTCTTATTGACTCTCCTTTGTAGATGACTTTTCGTTTACCCCCAGCCACTCTTAAAATTCTCTCTTTATCTTTGGTTTTGGCAAGTTTGATTATAATATGTCTTGGTGGCTTTCTTTTGGAACCTATCTTATGTGGGGTTTGATGAGCATCTTGGATAGATATCTTGTCATCTTTGACGATATCAGAGAAGTTTCCTGCCAAAAAATCTTCAACAATTCTCTCTGTATTTTCTGTTATCCTTGCCTGTTCTGGTACTCCAATCACTCGTAGGTTATTCTTCTTGGTAGAGTCCCACATAATTCTTAGGGTTTCTTCATTTTTTTTTAATCCTTTTATCTGATTTTTCCTCAAATAAGTTGGTGTCAAGTGCTTTATCTTCAGTCTCACTAATTCTGACTTCCATTGCCTCAATTCTGCTTCTATGACTTACTGTTGAGTTGTCTAAATCTGAAATTTTATTGTTAATCTTCTGGATTTCTGACTGCTGTCTCTCTATGGATTTTTGCAGCCTGTTAAATTTGTCATTATGCTCTTCTCTAATGTTTTTTAATTTCCTCTATCGCGTGTTCTGCATTTTGCTTAATTTCCTCCCTAATTTCTTGAAGAGTTCTGTATATTAATCTTTTGTATTCTGCCCCCAGTAATTCCAAGAAATTTTCCTTCTGTGGAAAATTCCTAGACTCTTTATTTTGGGAGCTTGCTGAAGCCATCCTGGATTGTCTCTTTACGTGATTTGTTATTGACTATTGTCTCCGAGCCATCAATAAGTTATTATATTTATTTATTTTATGTTTGCTTACTGTGTCCTAGCTTCTTGTGTTGTTTTGATATGCCCAAATAGGCTGCTCGTATGAGCTAGTTTGATTATTGTCACCTTTGAAGCTCTAATGTCCTGTCACCAGGTGGTTAAATCTGTTCCTAGGTATGTGAGCTCAGGAGTCCGCCCACTCCTCCTGTATGGATTCAGCTCAGGTGCCCAGGTAGATAGCCAGCAAATGTATGATCTAGGCTCTCATCTACAGTCCTAGACAGGCATGGGTGATCGGTGTAGGCACAGGCATCTGGCTGCAGCAGGGGGGACACACTCTGAACAAGGCAGGGGTCTGACAGCCACCCCCGAGTGTCCAGGAGGAAGGCGCATCCCTGTTCCATACAGTGAGTAGGTGGGTGGGTTTTGTAGCTGGACTATGAGCACCCAGTGCTGTTGGCTGTAAGGACTGGGGGTCATCTATTATTCTTGGGCCCCTATTGCAGGTGGATAGGTGGCATGGGTGGAGCCACCAGTCCTCAGGCCCCTGATGTGGGTAGGTGAAGACCCTGCTTAATGGGCAATGCAGTGTCAAATGTCACAAATCTGCCACTTCACAGCTGAAACAGTTGACATTAGACTTCAAGTATATACCCTGTTGTACTGTGGTAATAAGGACCTACACTGTTGAAATAGACCCACACAAGTCTCTGCAGGGGGAAAAGCACTCAAAGTCCATGGATCCCTTATGCCTGTGCCTAGGCAAAGGAGCTATGCCTACCCTGGGTTCCTGACTTAGGGGAGCCAGCAGTTTTTTTCCCCGTTTGTTAATTTGTTCAATCTCCAAGACTAGGAGAATGGCTCCAGGCGTGTGACGGATCCTACTTCCACCCCAGAGGACATGGCAAATGCTGAAGCCAGTCTGGGACCCAGTGCAGAGCAAGGTGTGGGGTGGTAAATGGGAGAAAGGTTTTTCCCTAAGTGGGGGTGTTTTTGATCTGCGCGGCAGGCAGTATGCAAGTACTTATCTTTTGCCGATCCAGGACTGCTTCTCACTGGTTCTGGGTGGCCGAGTAGACTCTCTGGCACTGGGTCTCTCTTAGTGCAGAAAATGCACCTCCCAAGAACCGCTGCTTGCCTGCCTTACTGCTCATGCATGAGCTGCTCTGGCCTGAAGGGCTCAGGCTCTCGCTAGGTCAGGTCTGGCAACTCCTTGCTGCTACCAAACTGTCTCTCCCTCCCCCTGCCACTCAGTCCAGTTCCTCAACTTTGCCTTAGATGTTCAGGGCTCCTATATTGTCATATATAATTTATTCACTTGTTTTTATGGGTCTTTGTTGTCAGAGGGTCCACCTGAAGCATCTAACTACTCCACCATCTTGGCCCCACTGCCTACTCTCTTTCTTAGGCTAGTGTTATTTTTGGTTCTCAGGTCCTTGTAGCTGAACTTAGTTCTAACTGATATAAATAGTAATAATAATTTTTTAAAAGCCAGTGTAGCAAAATTATATCAGATGCAACAAAATTTAGGACTAAAAGCAATAAACAGTGAGAAAGAAGGGCAATACCTGATAATAAAAAGAAACAATTGTTTTAAATTATAATTTAAATGCACTTACTAATGTTGCTTGATATATTTTAATATACTTCTATCAGAAATGATAGTGCAAGTGAACTAAGAATTAGTACTAAATAGAGTGTACATATATAAAAACTGATCATGTATCATGTCCTAAAGGTTATTCTTAGTTGCAGACAACAGAATCCACTCAAGTTAATTTAAGAAGAAAGAAGCTAGTAAAAGATATTAGGTAGCTCCTCAATTCTCCAGGAGGGCCATAGAGACAGGCAGGCTTGTATGCCATGTAGCCAGCATCAAAGTGATGAGGGCCCATTTATCCATGAAAATATGCATAATTGCATCATGAGACTGTCCTAGCAAAAACTTCACTGCCATCACCTCTACCACCTGCCACTCTGCACCTTTGACAGTAGGGACCCAAAGCCAGTTACAGTTCCCTGCATGAGGCTGCCACCTCAAGTCTTGCACAGAATGTCTGCTCGGTAGAAGCTAGTTAAATAAATGTCTCTCCATACTCAGAAAGCCACCATCCCAGATAGTTTTACAAGCAAGCTCTACCAAGCCTTCATAGAACAAATAAGCTCTTATAAAATTTTTTCAGAGAACAGAAATTAGGAGATTTAATGTTCCCAAGACAGTATCCTCACCTGGTACAAGGAAAGTTACCCAACTCATTTTGTAAGGCTAATATAGCTTTAATACCAAAAACAAAAAAGAAGAATGCAAGAAAATAAAATTATAGGCCAATTTCTCTTATGACTATAGATGCAAAAAATCCTTTTACATTTTTACAAGTCAAATTTAGCACTATATTAGAAAAAAAGAAAGCAAAAAAATTCATTATGGCCAAGTAGTTCCCTTGGAGAGCCCAGATGGTAGTGTATGGTTAAGAAAGCAGGTGTTAGAGCCAGCATATCCACCATTTCCTAGCTGTGTGACCTTGGGTAATTTATCTAACTGCTCTGTGCCTCAATTTTCTCACCTGTAAAATGTATGTAATAATAATTCCTACCTCATAGGAGTAAAATAAGTAAAGACTTTAAACGGAGCCTTAATTAGGGGTCTTTACCTTATTAAATGCAAAGGATAAAAAGGCCAATAAACAAAGATCCAACCCAAGACTGATATCATCAGTAGCTATTGGCCAAGGATGTTGACAAACCAGAAACTTCCTCCTTCCCTTCATGCCTGAATGCTTCGTAAGTCTGCTAGAACCTGGCTGGCACCCAGAGACAAGATGGGGCAGGATGGGTAGAACCCAGAATGAACTGAGTTTTAAACCTAAGGAAACAAAGAAATCACTGAATTGGACTAAGTTTCCCCGAACAGGAATAATCAAGTTTTTGCTTCAGGCAGAATGCGAGCTCAGAGTCAGAAATCACATTGAGTTATAGAAAATCCCGTTACATTTTAGCATCCCTTGTTCAGGGCTGTAAATAGCACTGGCTAGAAAATTTGGAGGTCCCGGTACAAAAGGAAAATGTGTGGCCCTTTGTTCGAAAAGCAGGAGTAAAGTTCTGTTAAAGTACTAAAATATAAAGTTTTTCCTTTCTTCCATGTCGTGGTGTTTTTTATTTACTATTTAATGTAGCTTTAAGTAAAGAAAAATTTAAATTATTAGTATTAATTTTACCATTTATCTTTACATTATGCAATGTTAATTTTAAATACAAATATAAAAGCACTAAGCTTGTGTGTGGAATCACCGAAATTACACAATTTGTATTTCAAAACTCATATATGCATGTATTTTGTTCTTAATGTAACAGTGGAAATGCTGCACAAAACTAACTCAACTGTTTTTATTTCACTTCTTGCTACACACGCATTCTACCAACACTCAGTACTTACTGATGACAAGGAGGTACTGAAGGGAAAAGTAACTGTGTGTTGCCCTATCTTTCCCTTTCCTTTCATAACATGGCGGCTTCCATAAAACACTTACCTTGTACCCGTTTTGAGTCTTGCTGAACATCTACTCATCATGGGTCCATCAGAATTCTAGGCTTATAGGGAATTGCAAACACTGTATGTGAATAAGATGGCAAGGAATGGTGGACAGGCATATTGCATGTATCTCCTCCGTTCACATGCATACTCCATTGTCCTACCAGATGTCACTTACAAAACACAAGTTCAAAGATAACATGACTAAGCATTTCAAGATGCTGACAGCAGGGTATTGAACCAAGCATGGGGTCCTTCGGAGCATGGGGCCCTGCGTGATTGCACGGGTCACACACCCATAAAGCCATCTCTAGGTATGAAATTCATACCTCTACAAATGGATAAATGGATTTGCAAATCCTCATAAACAAGGAATTAAGCACCAGGATAGAATTTTCCCCACTGGGCAGCTCTAGGGAGATTATTTGGGGTCTGTGGGAGGTGTAGGTAGGGTCGTAGAATCACCACAGGAAGGCAATCCTTGACCTTATAAGATGCTTCCGTCCGATGAGTTTGTACAGCATTTCTTATAATCACAGTTTCACAGAATGGTAGAATCACTAACTTTCATAGAACCACTGAAAGGGAACCTCATTGTGCAGATGAGCGAACTTGAGGTCCAGAAAGGGAAAAGAGCTTCCTCAAGCTCATTGGGGCCAAACCAGTACCAGTTGTTGTCAACTCATGTCTGACTCATGGCAACCCCATGTGCATTAGAGTAGAACTCTGCTCCATAGGGTTTTCAGTGGCTGATTTTTCAGAAGTATATTGCCAGGCTGGTGCCTCTGGGTGGACTCGAATTGCCAATCTTTTGGTTAGCATCCAAATGTGTTAACTGCTTGCACCACCCAGGGGCTCCCATTAGGGCCAAGGGACCCTGTGGTTGCCCAGCTGGAAGCGCTCTCATGGCTTTTACCCCACTGTGACTCTTCTCTATGATAGTTGGGCCTGTACGCCTTTGCGTTTTGGCTGTGACTGAGTCTTCTGCTGTGTTGCTCCACCTATTGAGAATCCCTGGTGATTCTGGTATCTATCTGATCTATATCTGGACTCTCCTCCAAACCTCTAAGGTATTGTGATTGAATGCAAAAAGACCAAGTAGGAGGCAAGAAATGATGGTAGCTTGGACTAGGGTGGTGACAGGAGAGCTGGAGACAGACTGGTGGATTGAGAGATATTTAGGAGGTAAAATTGACCAGGCTGAGTGATAGATTGGATTGGGTGTTGAGAAACAGGAGGTTACCGAGAGTGACCAACCTAAGTTTCAGGTTTACTTAAAGGCTGTATGATGATGTCATCCTTTAAATGGAGAACAATGAAAGAAACCAGCTGTGATGCTATGGAACCAAGAGCTTGAGCTTGGTTCTGGACAGTTCGAGGCGGCTTTGACACCTTCAAGTGGAGATACCAAGTAGGTGGTTATATATACGGCCCTAGAGTCCACAGGAAACATCGGGGCTCCTGTGTGAATGTGTGCATTGTTTGCATGGAGGTGGTAATTGAAACTCACTCTGGAGTGTGGATGAGCTCGTGTAAGAAGAGAAGATGGAGAGAGAAGAGTCTCTAGGACTAAGCCTTGCAGAGCATCTATTGGCCAAACAGAAAAACAAACAACAAGAACAAAAGAAAAGCTGAAGAGATGATGCCAGAGAGCTAGGAAGAACACCTGGAAGCTGAGGAAAGAGAGTGTTACAAGGAGATTCCCAATGTAGAAAGAAAACATGGAGGTCCTTAATTACCTTAGAGAAAACAGTTTTGTTTTTGTTTTTTTTTTGTATTTTATTGTACTTCAGGTGAAGGCTTACAGAACAAATAGTTTCTCATGAAACAGTAGTACACATGTTGTTTTATGACATTGGTTAACAACCCCACAACATATCAACCTTAGAGAAAACAGTTTTGTTGGAATAATAGAAGTGGAAGCCACATTGAAGAGAGTAGAAGAATGACTGAAAAGTGAGGAAATAGAGACAATAAATATTAACAAGGAGTTTGCTTTGAAGGAGAGGCAAGGGCAGCATCTAGAGGAAGAAGAATTCTTTTTAACCTGGCAAGCTCTTACCTCACAGGATTGTTGTGATGAGTAAACTGGATAGTCCATATAAAGGGCTAATCCTAGTCCCTGGTACATAGTAACCACTCAACAAACATTAGCTTTAAAACATAAGGTGAAGATAGTATTAAAATCCCTATTTTACATTGGAAACCCTGGTGATATAGTGGTTAACCAGTTGCCATCGAGTCGGTTCTGACTCATGGCTATTCCATGTGTATCAGAGTAGAACTGTGTTCCATAGAGTTTTCAGTGCTGATTTTTCAGAAGTAGATCACCAGAGCTTTCTTCTGAGGCACCTCTGGGTGGACTCAAATGGCCAACCTTTTGGCTAGTAGCCTAGTGCATTAACCATTTGCGCCACCCAGGGATTCCTATATAACTGTTGGTCTGCCTAATTCCAAAGCCCGTACTCCTCACTTTCAAACACTGCTTCACATCCTGCTAAATTGTCACTCTTAACTTCTGCTCTTCTAAGCAGTTTATCAATTAAATCGCTCAGACAAAGAAAAAGTGCTGAAGTGCCTAGAGTACTAAGCAACAGGCAGATAAAATATTGACAATGCTCATTTTTTAACACAATACTTATTTTTTATCTTCATAACGATTACATATTCTGCCCTCAGCATATACAACAAATGCAGGAAACCACCTTTTCCATGCCCAAATCAACATCTTTTGGAAAACCAACAGGCTTAATGACCAGTCAACACTATAATGTGAGCGCCACCTTGTGCTCAGAAACTTAAAAGCACGTCTTACATAGACCTAGTGTATGATTTGATTCAAATCATCATGTGTTCCAGAGAGCTTACCAATGGATAAAACTTAGACTTGCACTTATTTTCAGTTAACTAGCTAAAATAGTTGAAAGCTAAAATGCTCCCTTTGTTTCTTTTTAACTTTTAGCTAACTACTTAATTAAATGACCAAATATTTGCACACTTTCTCCCTTCTCACTAAAAAGCTCTGTGTCTTTAAACTACATAAGTTTTATTCAAAACCACCAGTAGCTCCGTGGAAGAAAGACGTGGCAGTCTGCTTCCATAGAGATTTACAGCCTGGGAAACCCCATGGGGTCGCTATGAGTTGGAATCAACGCGATGGAGATGGGTTAAGAAGTTTTAAAATTTAAATTAAGTTTTTTCATGTATAACTTTGAATGTTTTAAGTAGTTCACATTTCTAAGATTGGTTCGGTGGGCTCACATTTATGAGATAGAACATAAAACTTCAATTCAGCATTCATTTATCAGTTTCTTTATTCCAGGCGCTAGGCAGTGGGGATACAATTTTAAAAAATTGTCTCAGTGGAGAGCAAACAACATAAAAATATAATAAAATGTTAAGTGCTGTGATGGAAGTCTATGTGACGTAAAACCAGAAAAGTGATGAAGGAGCAATTAGTTCTGTGTGGGATTCTGTAGAGATGACTTTTGAACTACAGAATGTCAGAGCAAGTAAGAATATATTCATTTGTTCATTTATTAAGTGCCTACTGTTTGCATGGTGATAAATCATTCAGGGTTCATTTTCTAAAGGAGCCCACAGCTTAGTATGGAAGACAGATATATAAACAAATTACTTCTACCCTTCACCCCTCTTGAATCAGACCAGAATAAAATTTGTTAATTTGGAATAGAAATATAAACATCAAAGAGACCCAGATGCCCATGCACACAAAGAATTCAACACACAGCATAAAGACTGTAATAGGAGTCAGCAGGATGAGCAACTGTAACACAAAGATAGAATGATTAACCCTATTACTGGGTGAGTCCTTCTACTGGGGAAACCTGGTCTTATTAATTTTGTAATCCCTGTGCCAGCACAGAGGCTGGAACATAGTGGCCAATCAAGGCTGACTGAATGGTGCCCAGGAGCAAGAAAGGACAAAAAAGAACTCCTTCGGTCAAGGAGAAGTTTGAGCTGGGTATGGAAGTGAAGTAGGAGTTTCCAAGGTTAACAAGTGGAGATAAGGTTGGAGAAAAGAAGAGGCCGAAGAAGAGCATTCTGAGCAAAGGAATTCACATGGAAAAAGCCACAGATTTGTGAACAGTATAGCCCATTGGAGAAACTGCAAGTAACTCAGTATATCTGGAGTGGAGGATAGGAACTGACGGGCTATTAGACTAGAGAAATAGGAAAAAAAAAAAAAAAAAAACCCAGATCATGGAGGGGCTTGCATGCCACACACGGGAGTTAGGACATTATTGTGCAGAGAATATGTGTCTAAGAAAGACAATTCTAGTGTCAATGGAGAGCATGGATCTGAGTGGAAAAGAGACTAAATAAGAGAGATTTGGCAGGAGAGCGTGGAAGTAGAGCATGCGGACTGAGCTAAAGCCAGGGAGATGAAGAGAAAGTGACAGATTCAAAAGATATTTGGGACATCTATTTTGGCAGTACAGAAGACTAGAGATCCTGAAATTCTTCTGCTGGATATAATGTAAAAATACTCAAAAAAATAATTTTTAAAATGCACACACATGCTCTTTTAAATGATTAGGTGAGCCACAAGAAGTGAAAGGGAAACCTAATGAAATCAAGAATGAAATGGGAGCATAAGGCCAAGGAGGAGAGCCTGATATTAGAGACAGGAAGATGATATCAGTGAGGGAAGTGAATTGTGACACCTTCAGATACCCTAGAGGCAGACATGAGCCAGCGACAGGAGTGCCACGGCACAAAGACACCTGGGAATAAAGTCTGGCCCATACCAGGCAGGGAGTCAGTAAGAGACCACCCCACATAAAGCTGGGACACAGGAGAGACTATTCCCAGGAAGCTAGAATCGAATCTTCTCCCCAGAACGGTAGGTAGCAGGAAAATAGTTGTTTTGGCCTTGGCTTCAGGGAAGGTTAAAAAAAAAGAAGTCTCCTGAGAATTTTAGTGATTGACCAAGTCTCACATAAGTTTTGGACCTGAATCTACATTTATTCTCAAGGTCTTAAAAACAGCAAACTCCCTCCCCAAATCATAACTTAAAGTAGACTCATGCCTCAAATATTCCTACAGATAGAATTGTAACAAATATGAGTTTACAATTAAAAAAGAAAAAAATTCACACAAGGAAAAAGCCATTGTGAGCAAGGGACAATAGAGGGAAAAATTTAAAAAGCCACAGAACCAAATTGGCAAAGATCTTAGTTATTGGAACTATTGCATAAAAATT
>NW_004443939.1:8550925-8566325 GCF_000243295.1 Trichechus manatus latirostris
AAATGAGGAAGATCCTCAACAAGATGGATTGACACAGTGGCTGCAACAATGGGCTCAAATATAGCAATGATTGTGAGAATGGTGCAGGATGGGTCAGTGTTTCATAAGGTCGCTATGAGTCGGAACCAACTTGATGGTACCTAATAACAACAACAAATAAATGAAAGATGAAGTTGAAAACATGAGTGAGGAGCAAAACTATCTAGACAGATTGAAATATTTATAATAATTAATTTAAAATATCACAAAGGAAATTAAAAACTCAAGGCTAGGGTGAACAGCAGACTAGATGTGACTAAAGAGAATTGGTGAAATGGAAAAGACAGCTGAAGAAATTACGCAGAATATGGTTAGAGGTCAGAGATATAAAAAGTATAAAGAAGAAATTAAGAAACCTGGAGGGTAGAGTTAGACAAGTTTATTAGGTATATTTTCTGTCTTCCACATTGCTATAGGTGACAATATTGCCAAACGTTTTGCACAATAGACCTCTACTTGCTGTATAACTTGTTGTTGGGTGCCATTGAGTCAATTTCAACTTGTAGCGACCCCATGTAACAGAGTAGAACTGCCCCATTGGGTTTTCTAGGCTGTAATCTTTATGGGGAAGGATCCCTGGTGGCACAGTGATTAAGTGCTTGGCTGCTAACCAAAAGGTCAGCAGTTCAAACCCACGAGCTGCTCCATGTGAGAAAGATGTGATATTCCGCTTCCATAAAGATTACAAGCTTGGAAACCCTATGGGGCAGTTCTACTCTGTCCTATAGGGTTGCTATGAGTCAGGATCAACTCAACAGCAACTGGTTTGTTTCTTTGTTTTTGGTTTAATCTTTACAGGAGAAGTTTGCCAGGTCTTTCTCCTATGGAGCCAGTGGGTAGGTTCGAACCACCAACCTTTCGGTTAGCAGCTGAACACTTAACCACTGTGCCACTAGGGGTCCTGCTGTATAACAAACCACCCCAAAATGTAATGGCTTAAAACTACAACAATAGGTCAAGAGTTTGGACAGAGCTTGGCTGTGTAGTTCTTTTGCTCCACATAACATTGGCTGGGGTCCCTCATAAAGTTGCAGTCAGATGATGGCTGGGGCTGGAACATCCAAGATGGCCTCACTCACGTAGCTGATGCCTTGGCAGGGATGGCTGGAAGACTGGAACCTCTCTATCTCTCTACACATAGTTTTCTTCAGATAGTGAAACCCAAGAAGAGAGAGCGTTCCAAGCAGCAAAGGAAGAAACTGCAGATCTCTGAAAGCCCTGTCCTGGAAATTACAAAGTGTCATTTTCACTACATTCAGTCAGGCAAAATAGATCACATGGCCAGACCAAATTCAAGAGGAAATAGGATCCACATAAGCTGCACTGAATTTTTAACAGAACTTTACAAGCTAATTCTTAAATTTACATCAAAGTGTTAAGGCCAGAAATAAAACAATTTTGAAAAAGAATAAGACTCACTATAAAGCTACAGTAATAAAGACAGCATGGTATTGGCATAAGGATTAAAAAAAAACAAACACACAGTTGCCATGGAGTCAATTGTGACTCATGGTGACCTCATGTGTTTCAGAGTAGCACTGCACTCCTTAGGGTTTTCAATGGCTGATCTTTTGGAAGTAGATCGCCAGACCTTTCTTATGAAGCGTCTCTGGGTAGGTTCAGACTGCCAACTTTTGGTTAGCAGCCAAGCTCTTAACCATTTGCACCACCCAGGGACTCCTGTGTAAGGATAAACATAGATTAATAGAACAGAATAGAATCCAGAAACTGACCCACATCTCAATTGATTTTTAACAAGGTGTCAGGGTAATTCAAAGGCGAAAAGATGGTCTTTTCAACAAATGATGCCAGAATATCCATATGCAAAATTGGATAATCTTGTCTCTTATCTCATGCCATATACAAATAATATTATTATTATTATTTCTATTTAAAATAGAAAATAGACATAAATATAAGGGCTAAAACTACAAAATTTCTAGAAGAAAACATAGGAAAAGATATTTGTGACCTTAAGTTAGGCAAAGATTTCTTTTTTTTTTTTTTTTTTTTGCCATTTCCTCCTCCTGTGGCACACAGGTTATTTATTTATTTATTTATTGTTGTAGTTTAAATGAAAGTTTACATTTCAAGTTAGTCTCTCATACAAAAATTTATACATACATTGTTATGTGATCCCAATTTCTCTCCCTATACTGTGACAGCACACTCCTCCTTTCCACCCCTGATTTTTCATGTCCATTCAACCAGCTCCTGACCCTCTCTGCCTTCTCATCTCACCTCCGGACAGAAGCTGCCCATTTAGTCTCATGTATCTACTTGAGCTGAGAAGCACACTAGTCAGAGTATTGTTTTATGTCCCACAGTCCAATCCAATCTTTTTCTGAAGAGTTGGTCTCGGGAATTGTTTTAGTTCTGGGTTGACAGAGAGTCCCAGGGCCATGCTTTCTGGGGTTCCTCCAGTCTCAGTCAGACCATTAAGTCTGGTCTTTTTACTAGAATTTGAGTTCTGCACCCTACTTTTCTACTGCTCCATCCGGGACTCTGTTGTGTTCCCTGTCAGGGTGGTCATTGGTGGTAGCTGAGTACCATCTAGTTCTTCTGGTCTCAGGCTGATGAAGTCTCTGGTTTATGTGGCCCTTCCTGTCTCTTAGGTTAATACTTTCCTTGTCTTTGGTATTCTTCATTCTCCTTTACTCCAGGTGGGTTGGGACCAATTTATACATCTTAGATGGCCGCTTCCTAGCTTTTAAGACCCCAGACGCCACTCACCAAAGTAGGATGCAGAACATTTTCTTAATAAACTTTGTTATGCCAGTTGACATAGATGTCCCCTGAAAGCATGGTCCCCAGACCCCCACCCCTGCTACTCTGTCCCTCAAAGTGTTTGATTGTATTCAGGAAACTTCTTAGCTTTGGTTTAGTCCAGTTGTGCTGACTTCCCCTATAGTGTGCGCTGTCCTTCCCTTCACCTAAGATAATTCTTGTCTACTATCTAGTTAGTGAATAACCCTCACCCTCCCTCATAACCATCAAAGAATGTTTTCTTCTGTGTTTAAACCTTTTCTTGAGTTCTTATAATAGTGGTCTTATACAATAGTTGTCCTTCTGTGACTGATTAAATTCACTTATCATAATGCCCTCCAGATTCCTCCATGTTATAAGATGTTTCATGGCTTCATTGTTGTTCTTTATTGTTGTGTAGTATTCCATTGTGTGAATATACCATAATTTATCTACTTGTCAATTGATGGGCACCTAGGTTGTTTCCATCTTTTTGCTATTGTGAACAGTGCTGTAATGAACATTGGTGTGCATATATCTATTCAAGTCACGGCTCTTAATTTCTCTAAGATATATTCCAAGGAGTGGGATTGCTGGATCGTATGGTACTTTTATTTGTAGCTTTTTAAGGAAACGTCAAATTGATTTCCAAAGTGGTTGTACCATTTTACATTCCCACCAACAGTGTATAAGTGTTCCAGTCTCTCTACAACCTCTCCAGCATTTCTTATTTTGTATTTTTTGGATTAATGTTAGCTTTGTTGGGGTGAGATGATATCTCATTGTAGTCTTGATTTGCATTTCTCTAATGGCTAATGATCATGAGCATTTCTTCATGTGTCTGTTAGCTGCATGAATGTCTGCTTTGGTGTAGGCAAAGATTTCTTAGATACAAAACTAAAAGCATGAACCACAAAGGAAAATATTGATAAATTGTACTCATTCAAAATTTTAAACTTTTGCTTTTCAGAAGACATAAAGAATCTTACAACTCAACAATAGGAAGAAAAACAACCTGATTTTTAAAAAAAAGTGGGGGAGGGGGGCAAGAGTGGACAAAAGACTTGAACAGAAACATCATCAAAGAAAATATATGAATGGCAAATTAGCATGTGAGAAGATTGTCAACATCAGTAGTCATTAGGGAAATACAAATTAAAACCACAGTAAGTTACTGTTTTACATCTTTAAGGAAAATTAAAATAATAAAGTTTGACAATATCAAGTGTTGGTTAGGATGAAAGGAACCAGAAATTCTTATACAAGGTTTGTGGAAGTCTAAATTGATACAAACACTTTGGGAAACAATTTGACATTATCTGGTAAAGTTGAAATGTGCCCTAGAGAAATACTTACACATGTGCACAATTACATATATATAAAAGAATGTTTTGTGTAGCATTGTTTGTAATAGAAAAAAAAACTGGAAATAATTCAAATGCTCATTGACAGGAGAATGGATAAATTGTGGCATATTCACACAACAGAATACTACACAGAAGTGTAAACTAAACTACAGTTATATGCAAAAACAGTTGAATTTCTCAAACATAATGCTGAATATAAAAATCAAGTCAAAGAATGATATCACTTATATAAACTTTGAAACCAAACGTACTGGAACAATAGCTTATCCCAAAGCACACTGACAGAATTATAAAGAAAAAAAGAAACTGAAAAAAAATTTTCAAAATAGTAGTTACCTAGAGGAGGAAGGCAGATGGATGGGGGGCTTCAATGCTATTAATAATGCTAATTTTTAAGTTGGTTGGTGGTTCCATGGGTGTTTATTATTAGGCTTCACAACTTTAAGTTTTTTCATATCTGTCAAATAGTTCTTAATGAGTAAACAATACTTGGAATGTTGATTAAAATGGGTGAGGAAGAGGACAAAAAATCTAGGACAATAACAAAAGTTATTATAATGGGTATAAGTCTATTATGGGTGTTATGGATTGAATTGTGTCCCCCCAAAATGTGTGTGAATTTGGCTAGGCCGTGATTCCCAGTATTGTGTGGTAGTCCTCCATTTTGTGATTTAATGCAATTATCCTATGTGTTGTAAATCCTAACCTCTATGATGTTAACGAGGCATGATTAGAGGCAGTTATGTTAATGAGGCAGAACACAATCTACAGGATTAGGTTGTATCTTAAATCAATCTCTTTTGAGATACAGAAGAGAGAAGCAAGCAAAGAAGAGAGGGCTCTCATTACCACCAAGCAAGAAGAGCCAGGAATGGAGCACGTCCCTTGGACCTGGGGTCCCTGCACTGAGAAACTCCTAGACCCAAGGGAAGACTGATGACAAGACTTTCCCCCAGAGCCAACAGAGACAGAAAGCCTTCACCTGGAGCTAGTGCCCTGAATTCAGACTTCTAGCTTCCTAAACTATGAGAGAGTAAATTTCTGTTTGTTGAAGTCATCCACTTGTGATATTTCTGTTATAGGAGCACTAGATATCGAAGACAATGGGTAATTTTTTGAAAAATTCTGAAACTTCTATTGTTCTGCCATAGATTTTTTCTCCTCTATGGAATCCTGCTTTTTCAAGAAAACTCTACCTAAATTTGTGTTAACTAAACTTGTGCTATGTCTGTTTAAAACGCCTGTACAAGCAACATGAGGTCCTTCCAATAAATGTAGCTGCTTGATGACAATGCTTGTGTTGTTTGTATCAGATGATCGATCTCAAGCTTACACAAAAGACTGAAGTGGGAAAATGTCAAAACTATACCTTTTATGTGACCTTTTCAGTATAAAAATTTGTCTGTCTTGTCGCTAGGAATAAGAGACAATTTTGATTATGGGATGTTCAGTGCTAATCTTTTCTGTTCTCTCCCCAGCAATTGTTGAAATGTTGGCCAAATAAAATACTGCCTTGCAGATCTTAATCAAACAGTGGAAGCCTGGTTTATTTCAACAATTTGTGGTCCCTTGACTTGGAGCTACTTTGTTCAATAGACAGATAGTTGGACGGAATTCCCAGCATTGACTCTTTGAAATCTCTGTTGGGGTCCTTCCAGGGAGAGCAGCCTGACTGCCTAACTCTGGTCTAGGATTATGCCTTTTGCTGACAGATCTGCTAGATCAACTCTTAAGGAAAAAAACATAAAAAATGGTGTTTAGACTTAAGGAAAAATGCAATATCAATGAATGGGACATGGGACTTCCTGTATGAACTGAGGTATAGCCACTTCTGTGTAAAGATCCTGAAGCAATAGGTTCAAAACTGCAGCCTCAACAAGGCCACAATCAATCTTGAATTCTCCCAGGGCCACACCTGCCAGCCAGCCCTGGCTGTCCTTCTTCAAGAGGCCTTTAGGAATGAGGATCTGGAAGATTTTGTTCTTACATTGAAAAAGGCCTCCAGTTAAAAATAGACTCAGTTTGAGTGTGTTCCTCCTGTTTGTGAATTGAGAAAATCTCCTGGATAAACCAAGTCCAAGGATGTGTTTATGAGAACTGAGATATAGAGGGTAGTTCCAAGAAAACATCCATCAACATATTTAATGTATACACAAATGTTTATTCATAACTATTGGAAATGGGTGTACCAGCGATAATTTGGGACAAGGTGTTGCTGTCTTAAAGATGCACTTGAAACTCAAGGGACCAGGGCACTCCAAGAAAGCCCAGTGGACTTGACTTTTTCCCTGAGGAAACAAGAAATTACTTGTAGAAATCTCAGCTGGGGAGTCTTCAAGACCCCAAGAGAATCGAAAAGATCAGGTCAAAGTTCTTCAACAAAACTGGGTAGCCAGTCTAGCCTGTTCCTTATGTCCCCAACCTACAGGAGCACGAACAAGAGATGGCAGAAATTATTGTAGATTTTAAAATTTAAAATGAGGAGGAAATTAAAGAAAATTTATACTTTTAATGTATGTATGTTAATAAGTTGTCTGCTTTTAAGACAAAGAATTGAAAGAGCATGACCTAAAAGCTGTGTAATTTGTACAAATGTTTTGCAAACTAATTGAGTTTTTAAGAGGTATTCAGATGTCTCAAGATCTCAAAAATGAGTGTCTCCTTAAGCAGCCAAATAACATTCTTAATTGAAAACATATATCTTCCATTGACTAAAGGTGGAAAAATAAATTATTTTAAAATATCTTTTTGAGAGAATGAATATAGGTAAACATATTTTATGTGCAAACCTAAAGACGTGTAGCCTTTATTGGTATTGAGATAAATTCTTAATGAATAAAGCTAAGGTGTTATTATGAATTAAAATTTAACTAAAATTTTGTTTTGCAGCATTTTCTTACAGAGGAAAACATTTAACTTCCATGCTCCAGAAAAATGACAGCATACGGACAAAGCATTTTATTATGATGTAATAATAATAAGATGCCTAAGCACACATGCCACATGTGCCTACATATATGGTAACACACATAGTTCCTCCATGCCTAACTTTTAAGAGAGAAAAAAAAGGAAGTGTCACTTTGAATCCTAATTCCAACGACCATGATTTCTGAGCTGAGAATAAGTGAACTAAGCACACTCATTCTCTTTTTTTGGTAGAGGAGGGAAAAGTCGTCTGTGAGTTATTCTGCTTTTTGTTTTTGATGTAAATTTTATAATTCCCAATCTTCAAACTTTTATATTAAATGTTTTAAATTCAAATGTAATAAAATGTATCATGTAACTAACCTAGGTAAGTTAACATTTCTTACTATGAAAATTTCCTTACTTAATACTAACAAGTGAAAATAAAAAGAAAATGTATTTGTAAAACTAAATTTTTTTAATTAAATTTACTTTTGTTATATAATTTTATGGTTCACATCTGAAGAAAATGTGTAATACTGTAAAATATAAAATTGGGAATTAAAAACGTGGTATATTTTATTCCTTGCAAAGATTCAAATGTTAAAGTAGCTAAAATAGTTTTTGACTGTAATGAAAAAGGTAGAAATGTAAGTAAAGAGCACTGCACTTGAAATGTAGCATAATCCACATACCTGCTCTCTTACAAATTAGTTCTTCTAAATCATAGATGAAATTATAAATATGAACGTATAGAAAGCATTCACCTAATCTTACTGTGTAGTTTTAAAGGTGTGATATTTTTGTGACAACTCAATTATATTAATTTTATTGTATTTTAATATGTAAATCTTTTTAAAGGAAAAAAATTAGGGTTCAACATAAAACTGCCTTTATCTGACAAAAGATTATGACACTAGGAAATAAATATTTGTATGTAAAAATTAACTATAGTTAAGGGTGTATTATAGACCAAATTTCACGTAAAATTGTATATAAATACTCGGTCTTCTGAAGTCTGACATATCCCTGAATGGTAGGACTTCTTTTCAGGTAACTTTGACCGTTAAGATAATACTTCCAGGAAGACTGAAGTAGACTGTTAAATAAAGACCTCCACTGACTCAGGTGTATCCATGTCCTTGTCTAGTCCCCTCCCATATTGACTTTGGGCTTGGCCATGGGATTTGCTTTGGCCAAAGGGCCAGTATTACAGAAATACAGACCAAGGCTTAGTGCCCACTTGCACACTGGAACCAGCCCTCTTGGAAATCTGCTGCTGTCACTTTGCGAAGAAGCCTGATATAGCTTCCTTGAGGAGGAGGACGTAAGAGAGTGAGGCCCAGCCATCCTCGCTGAGCCCAGCCCCTAGCCTACTCACCAGCTGAAAGTAGCCACACGTGAGACCCAGCCAAACCACAGAATCATGAGGAATATAATAAATCGTTATTCCAAGCCACCAAATTTTGGGGTAGCTTGATATCGAGACCTATACAAAATTAATTTCAAGATATTTGGGCCAAAAGAAGGAAAAATGTATCATAATCATCCCACAATCCTCATGTTCGATCCAACTGTATTCTTGTCTAATTGAAAAACACATGGGCTCTTCTCAAAGACCAAACGAAATGATAAATTAATATACAATGAATATTATGACATGCTTAAAGAAAATTTATTTTTTAATTAAGGTTTATAAATCTTTAATAATATTATGATTTAAGCATAACAATATGGTAAATCTATATATTATACTGTATATTAAAGTTAGTAAGAAAATATTTTTAAAGATGGGCCTGGAATTTGCCAGAAGGCAAGGATGCTTTCAAAATTTCCAGAGGACTAAGAAGCCAGTTTAAAAAGAGTCCCTACAGGTTAAATTATGGAAAATATATATGTAATTAATTAAAACAATTTAAGATTGCAAAAAATCCATGAATAGAAAAAAATACTGTTGTTAAAGTTTAGTTGTAGGTCTGTTCTCAGGATGGGTCAAGGATACAAAGGATAATAGAGTTTTAATGGTATGAGAAAGACAAGACTCTCTCCCTGTGAAATATAAATAGGCTCATGAGACTTCCTGCTACCCCCTCAGCACCCACACACTTACCGGACATTCATCTACTAAATTGCTACCAAACATTAAGGAAGTGGGAGATCAAGACATTCCCTTTACAGGCATACAAGGGTCTCCCACCTGACCCTGGGGCTTGAGACTTTAAAAGAGAATTTAAAATTCTGAAGCTAAGTAGATTTTACCTTTTAAACAGACTTTAATTTGTGGAAATACTCTTTTTTGTTTAAATTTAATTACGGGACAGTGGTTTCACCAGCTGTTTGGAGGTTGGTTGCTGTTTATGGTCATTAAAAATGTTGGGCAAAGACCAAGGTGCTCACACTCCGAGCCTTCCTTTAAATTGGACCTAGAGGGCAAGGGTGAGAAGAATTGTCATCCCCATCCAAAATAATCCTACTCCTGTTAAGCCTATTTGCTCTCACCTTTACCAGGGGATGAAATAAGAAAACAATTGATTTCAAGTGCTTTTTTTTTTTTTTTTGGTATGTTTTTATTTTTTTCAAAGTTATACATACTCATGATTTAAAGATTTAAATGATTCCAACAAGACTTCCCATTTCCCAAAGGCAGCCACTTTCAACTTTTAGCTGAGTCTTTGGTGTTTACCTCCACGTATCTACATAACATGTTCATATTTCTACTTCTTGCGTTTTCAGTTAGCTGTTATCTACTGACTTCCCAACATGGAAGATGAGGATTTAGCTCTCTTTTGCACATTCCTCCCCACCTCCACTACACACTTACACATTCAGCCCTTAATTCTCCTCATATAGTTACTACCTGGTCTCTCAACCCCCACTCTAACAGAGGGCCATGATGATGCTTCTGGCCTCTCGATATCAATGTCAATTCAGATCCTGTGTTTAACAGTTCTTGCAATGTCTGTGTATTCCCATTTCTCCTGAGTTGCTCAAGTGTCATGGATTGAAGTGTGTCCCTCCCCCTCCCAGAATATCTATCAACTTGGTTAGGCCATAATTCCCAGTAATGTGTGATGGTCCACCATTTTGTCATCTGATGTGATTTCCCTATGTGTTGTAAATCCTACCTCTATGATGTTAATGAGGTGGGATTAGTGGCAGTTATGTTAATGAGGCAGGACTCAACCTACAAGATCAGGTTGTGTCTTAAGTCAATCTTTTTTGAGATATAAAAAAGAGAAGCAAGCAGAGAGACAGGGGAACTTCATACCACCAAGAAACAAGAACCAGGAGAATAGCGTGTCCTTTGGACCCAGGGTCCCTGCACTGAGAAGCTCCTCGACAGGAGAAGACTGATGACAAGGACTTCCCCCCAGAGCCAACAGAGAGAGAAAGCATCCCCTGGAGCTGGCACCCTGAATTTGGACTTCTAGCCTCCTAGACTGTGACAGAATAAATTTCTCTTTGTTAAAGCCATCCACTTGTGGCATTTCTGTTATAGTGGCATTAGATAACTAAGACACCAAGTAAATGATCAGTGATCGCTTTGGGGAAAAACTTGGGAAATCATTACCATTCATGGTTGTTGAGGGGTAATATGGCCCCTGGCCACCTCTTCAGTCAATAAAGGTCTACAAACTGGCTAAGGTATGGAAATTACATAAGGAATTGTGTCTTTATTGGATGCCAGTCGTTAGTCTCCTGGTTATCTATCCTCGATATTTTCTGCTGGTACAAGTTAATAGGATCTTTGTTGGTTGCCTATCTATTTTGCTTCTAAGGACACCATGTTCTATTAACCATTTCCATAACTCTGTGTGGATCTGGCCACCTTAGCTGCCACTCCCGTCTTTGCTGGTCATTATAATAAAACTGCCATCTGACCTCTCTTGGAGTCCTCTCATCCCCATTGTGGTCAGTGAGCCAAATTTTGTAACACCTTATCCTACCATCAACCATGATTTGCAGAGAACTGCCACTGAACTTTTTAGTGATCCTCATGTCCTTTGCACTAGTGCATTCCTTATGGTCTGGGTAATTGTTTATCCTCTGAGCCTTCCTTCAGAACATAATCATCATAATCTTCCGGCTGTATGTAGTATGTCCATTCTAAAACACCCACTTCCCTGAGCCTTTTAATCCCTTCCTCTCCCACCTGCGTGTCATAGCACTTCTGGCATTTCAGCTTCATTTAGTGTGGGTCATCATTTTTTCCTGCAACTAGGAGCCATTGTATAGCAAGCTCACACCAACTCCTGGGGTCCTTGCCAGGATCTTAAATCCTGTATTTCAAGATAGCACTCCCAAGTCAATGTAATTTTCCTTATCCAGTTTTACCTTCTGGCCCCCTTGATCAAACAAGAACCCTTTGAATCCAGCCCCACGCATGCTCCCCCAGCTCCTGTTGTTACATGCTGTCTAGGTCTTCTTTGGGAAACTGTCCTTTACCTCCCTTATCAGGCATTCTATCTTCTCAACGAGGTTATGGTATGACTACACCCTAATTAATAAGCCTAGTGGGCACAGGCTAGGTTGAGGTGTGTCCTTGGGGAAAGAAGAACATGTTGCCGTCCAGGTATAGGCCTCTGCAATGTCTTCTAGCATGGGGAAGTGATAGCTCTTAGTAGGGAGGAGTGAGTCACAACCTTAAGCATCAGAGGAGCTTGCAGAATCAAAATCTTCAGGAGCACCACCGAGATGTCCTCATCCATGTGTCAGTTTTTGGTTTTCTCAACCATGGTCCTGACCTTGAAACAATGGATCTGCCATTTTTAGGTATTTAACCATATTTTATGTTCAGCCAGTCTCTTAAGTTCGGGTCTTGGTACTCAGCTTTCTCCACCCTTCCCCTGCAGATGAGAGCTTCTTTGTGTGCCTCCATACCTAACTTTCAATTGCCTGTTACCCACCCCCAGCTGTTCATTATTTTTCTGTAAGCAATGAAGTTTAGCAATAACCATCTAATCCTATTATCCTTATAGCTACTACTTCTACCATAAGTTTAAAATGCCTGATATAATACACCTGCTAGGCCATTCCCTCCCACTTAGTATGGGGAACACCATCCCAATTGGACCTTCACCTGTACCAGGGACCACCTGCACTTCACCAACCACCAGTGATTGAGCCCTCATTGTCAGCGAGATGTCTATAAACCAGCTCCCAAAAACCCATCTTATTGCCTGGTACCAGTTGTTGCAGTTGGGGTTCCTGGGAAGCAGACGGTGAAACAGAGCTTGTGATATGAGATGTGAAAGGAAGGGGAAAGAAGCAGGATTAGGCAAAGAAAAAGTCAAATTCTAACACCAGTCCAGTGAATCTTTGGTCAAACTGGCAAGGAGCTCTGAAGTAAATATTGCCCATCAGAGATGTCCTGTGGTGGACCATAATTGCTGAGCCATTTTTGCTCAATGTGGGCTGTCCTGGAATGAGCATGACCTTGAGCAAGGTTGCTCTCTGAAGCTGAAGCAGACCCTGATAGAGCTGACAACTGGGGGGCACTCCCTGAAGTTTGGGAGCAAGTCCTTTCTTAAAGGGGAATCTGGGCTAATGCTCCTCAATATCTACTACAAGGGCCATACATATATATCCAGCACATTGTCTTTTTTAAGAAGCCGAAATATCTACTTACTCCTTTCTTCACCTTCTACTCCTCCAGCTGGGGAAACCTTTGTTTCTAATTTGGTACAGGGAAGCATGGCAGAGAATGCTATTTGTCCTCTAATATTCATTCTATCATTTTTCCTTAATATTATGACCTTTGATTTTTAGTTTAGCCCATGCTACCCAGAATAAAGTCATTTTCCAGTCTTCCTCTCTTCTAAGTGTTGTCAGATGACTAGGTTATAGACAATGGATTATAGGCAGGAATGATGTGTACAATTTCCAAGAAGTATCCTTAAAGGAAGAGAGCATGATCATTTTTGTCCTTTTATCTTTTCTGCTTATTGGAATGTACACATAATGGCTGGAGCTCAAGCAGCCATACTGGACCATAAAGTAGAAACCACATATTGAGAATGGAGATTAGGTCCCTGATGGTTGTGGAATCACCATACCAATTGGGACTGCCTGCTTCTGCACTCTGTGTACGTGATAAAGAAATAAATGTTCACCTTGCCTAAGGATACTTAAAAAAAAATCATGTTGCTCATAAATAACCTATTCCTATCTGATGCAGAATTTGATACCTGTCTAGCATCTGGGATCTTAAAGCTTGTGAGCAACCATCTAAGATACTCCTCTGGTCCCACCCCGTCTGGAGCAAGGGAGAATGAAGAAAACCAAAGACACAAGGGAAAGATTAGTCCAAAGGACTAATGGACCACAACTACCACAGCCTCCACCAGACTGAGTCCAGCACAACTAGATGGTGCCCAGCTACCACTACTGACTGCACTGACAGGGAACACAATAGAGGATCCTGGACAGAGCTGGAGAAAAATGTAGAACAAAATTCAAACTCACAAAAAAAAAAAAAAAAAAAAAAAAGACCAGACTTCCTGGTCTGACATAGACTGGAGACATCCCAAGAATATGGCCCCCGGACACCCTTTCAACTCAGTACTGAAGTAACTCCTGCGGTTCACCCTTCAGCCAAAGATTAGACAGGCCCATAAAACAAATACTAATACGCGTAGCTCAACCATGTATACATACTAAATGCGCACATGAGCCCAAGGGCAAGGACGAGATGGCAGGAGGGGACAGGAAAGCTGGATGAATGGAAATGGGGAACCAAAGGTCAGGAAGGGGAGAGTGTTGACATGTCACAGAGCTGGCAACCAATGTCACAAAACAATGTGTGTATTGATTGTTTAATGAGAAACTAATTTGCTCTGTAAACCTTTATCTAAAGCAAAATTATAATAATAATTTGATACCTGTAAATTGATGCTGGAAATAACCTGAAAGAAAATGTGACATTGCTTTGTGGAAGCATTTAGACAGTGGGCAGTAAAGATTCAGATATTGCAATATAGAAATCTGGTGATTCGTGTTGCCCAATGATAAGACATGTTGCAGACCACTAAAATGATGTGAGGCTGAGCTTGCAGTAACGGGTTAATCTGCTCTCTGAGGGAGTGAGGGGAGGGGTTGTTCTTGGAAAGAATTCTTTTATGCAAACCACACTTGACCTTGAAAGATGGGCAGAATCATTTTCATAAAATACTTGCAAGAGATTGGCTCCAGGATGTCTGTAGATTAATTGTATGTGACTTGTAGTTACTGCTTCCTTACATTTTTATGTATGAATAGTTTTCCTCAACTTCTGTACCTTGAAGCATTTAGTATTTTTGCTTAATGCTCCCCAACTGCAGTTGCTACACTCCTCAACAAAACTCATTTCTTTTTTTACTCCTTACTGAGGAAAGCATATAGATATTATCCTATCACTGACGGCATTGTACTTCATCATGCATCTTGAAACATTCTTTCCGATGATGAACACGATGCCATTCCTCTTCAATTTGTCATTCCCAGCATAGTAGACTGTATGATTTTGATTCAAAATGGCCAATATCAGTCCATTTCAGCTCACTAATGCCTAGGATATTGATGTTTATGTGTTCCATTTCAACCACTAAGGCCAAAGATGAAGAAATTGAAGATTTTTACCAACTTCTGCAGTCTGAAATTGATCAATGGTGCAATCAAGATGCATTGCTAATTACTGGCATTTGGAATGTGAAAGTTGAAAACAAAGAAGAAGGATTGGTAGTTGGAAAATATGGCCTTCATGATTAGAAATGACGCTGGAGATCGCATGATAGAATTTTAAAAGACCAATGACTTCTTCATTGCAAATACCTTTTTTTCACCAACATAAATGGCAACTATACATGTGGACCTCACCAGATGGAATACTCAGGAATCAAATTGACTACCTCGGTGGAAAGAGACAATGGAGAAACTCAATATCATCAGTCAGAACAAGGCCAGTGGCTGACTGTGGAACAGACTACAAATTGCTCATATGCAAGTTTAAGTTGAAGCTTAAGAAAACTACAAGTCCAGGAGAGTCAAAGTATGCCCTTGAGTATATCCCGCCTGAATTTAGACACCATATCAAGAATAGATTTGATGCATTGAACACTAATGACCAAAGACCAGACGAGTTGTGGAATGACATCAAGGACATCAAACATGAAGAAAGCAAGGGGTTATTAAAAAGTTAGGAAAGAAAGAAAAGACAAAAATGAATGTCAGAAGAGACTCTGAAACTTGATCTTGAATGTAGGTAGCTAAAGCGAGAGGAAGAAATGATGAAGTGAAAGAGTTGAACAGAAGATTTCAAAGGGCAGCTCGAGAAGACAAAGTAAAGTATTATAATGAAATGTGCAAAG
>NW_004443939.1:8566425-8574765 GCF_000243295.1 Trichechus manatus latirostris
CAATACTGAAGGATTCTATGGGCAAAACACTGAATGATGCAGGAAGCATCAAAAGAAGATGGAAGGAATACACAGAGTCACTGTACCAAAAAGAATTGGTTGATGTTCAACCATTTCAGGAGGTAGCATATGATTAAGAACTGATGGTACTGAAGGAAGCGGTCCAAGCTGCAGTGAAGGCTTTGGTGAAAAACAAGGCTCCAGGAATTAATGGAATACCAATTGAGATGTTTCAACAAATGGATGCAGTGGTGGAAGTGCTCACTCATCTACGCCAAGAAATCTGGAAGACAGCTACCTGCCAACCGACTGGAAGAGATTCATATTTGTATCCATTCCAAAGAAAGGTGATCCAACAGAATGTGGAAATTATCAAAAAATATTACTAATATCACACACAAGTAAAATTTTGCTGAAGATCATTCAAAAGCAGTTACAGCAGTACATCCACGGGGAACTGCCAGAAATTCAAGCCAGATTCAGAAGAGGATGTGGAACAAAGGATATCATTTCTGATGTCAGATGGATCATGACTGAAAGCAGAGAATATCAGAAAAATGTTTACCTGGGTTTTATTGACTATGCAAAGGCATTCGACTGTGTGGATCATAACGAATTATGGGCAACGTTGCAAAGAATGGGAATTCCAGAATACTTAATTGTGCACATGAGGAACCTATACTTAGACCAAGAGGCAGTTGTTCAAACAGAACAAGGGGATACTGCATGGTTTAATCAGGAAAGGTGTGTGTCAGGGTTGTATCCTTTCACCATACTTATTCAATCTGTATGTGGGGAAAATAATCCAAAAAGCTGGACTGTATGAAGAAGAACAGGGTATCAGGATTGGGTGAAGACTCATTAACAACCTGCAATATGTAGATGACACAACCTTGCTTGCTGAAAATGAAGAGGACTTGAAGTACTTACTGATGTAGATCAAAGACTATAGCTTTCAGTATGGATTAGACCTCAACACAAAAAAAGAAAAATCCTCATAACTGGATCAATAAGCAACATCATGATAAATGGAGAACTTATTGAAGTTGTGAAGGATTGCATTTTACTTGGATTCACAATCAACCCCCATGGTAGCAACAGTCAAGAAATCAAACTACGCATTGCATTGGGCAAATCTGCTGCAAAAGACCTCTTTAAATTGTTAAGAAGCAAAGATGTCACTTTAAGGACTAAGGTGTGCCTGACCCAAGCCATGGTATTTTCAATTGCCTCATATGCATGTGAAAGCTGAACAATGAATAAGTAAGACTGAAGAATTGATGCCTTTGAATCATGGTGTTGGCCAAGAACGTTGAATATACCATGGACTCCCAGTAGAACTAATAGATCTGTCTTGGAAGAAGTACAGCCAGAATGCTCATTAAAAGTGAGGATGGCGAGAATTCATCTCACATACTTTGGACGTGGTATAAAGAGGGACCAGTCCCTGGAGAAGGACATCATGCCAGGTAGAGTAGAGGGTCAGCGAAAAAGAAGGTCCTCAGTGAGATGGACTGTCACAGTTGCTGCAACAATGGGCTCAAGCATAAATGAGTGTGAGGATGGTGCAGGACCAGGCAGTGTTTCATTCTGTTGTACATACTGAACAGACTAGATGGCAGCTAACGAAAACAACAACTGAGGAAGAATTTTGCTGTTTGACATTTTGGTGTCAGAAGTGGGATTGAAGGTGAATTGACATCTGTGACTCCTGAAGCCCCAGAGATTCAGGCCAACAGTACGAGCAGAGTCTCCTTGGGCTCTCCATCTCCACAGTATATTCTCAGGAATTGCAGCAAGATAAATAACCTCTTGGATCCAAGCCACTGCTCTCTTTGCATAGAGCTCTCCAGAATTTTGCTGTTGGATTTGTCTCCTAGGATTTTGTCCTTTCTCTTTGCACTGAAATTTGGCATAGGTTCCATGCAATCATGGCCAAGGTATCGCAGTGAAATTTGGCATAGTTCCATGCGATCATCGCCAAGGTTATCTCAGAGTCTTTTGTTAGGCATTTTTTTGATGCTGAGAAACCAAAAGCTCTGATCTTTGTTTTAATTTGCACTGCCTTCTGGAAAATGTGGAATGCTAAATCTAAGAGTCTTCTAGAGTTTCCCTCTGGGACCCCCGCACACTACATGAGCAAGCATTTTAGCCCCTAACATGCTCATTTCTATCTGGCATTATTGGAAAATCAGCTGCTACTTTGGGGATCTTTTGATCTCTCTAAATTGGAAAACCGAGGCTCCTGTATTAAGCAATCACATTGGGACACCTAGTCTAACTGGTACCTTGAGGCCTCTAAAAGACACAGGATAGCAAAATTGCTTCCCTGCCAGACACGGTTTCTAAATTAGTTAAACAAAATAAGGAGCTACAGTGTCAAAACTCAGCTTCTGCTCCAGTTCTGGCTCCTACTTATTTGTATCCTTCTCTGCCTGCCTGTTTTCCTGATAACACTCTGTCAGAACTTCTTTTCTTTCAAAAAAAAAAACTTGTCAAGAAACATTTGCCTGAAATGCCATTTAAGATCCATCCTGTGGATGCTGAGGAATCTCCTCGCATTGCCTTTGTCCTGTGGACCAGAACAGATTTTTGTAACATAGTTAGGCCCTTCCCCAAGTTGCACCAAGACATTTATAAATTTGGTTAGGAATTTAAAATTTTAATTGAAGCTTATCAGCCTAGACTTCTCAATTTATATCAGTTAATTCATGTAATAGTTGAACCCAGGGACAACAAATTGTGGCTAGAAGAAGCTGAATAGAAAAATCCCAAAGAAGGTTTAGCTTTAGATATGAGAAAAACAGCAACTGAATTATTGGAAGCCTTTCAAGCCATGAGCAAAAGATTTCTAAAAGTCCTTCTGAGAGACTTTACACCATTAATTGACTGGACAAAAATTCACTCCTGCAAACAAGATAAAGATAAAAGTGTATACATTTGGCCCTCCATATCTGTGGGTTGTGCATCCGTGGATTCAACCAACTGTGGATAAAAATATTCAGAAAAGATCTCAAGGGCCTGGTGGCAAAGTGAAGGGCAGCACAAGGCAACACAAGGTTTGGCTCCAAGGAACAGTATGTGGCTGTGAAGGAAGAAGCTCCTACAGGGACAGAGGCAGCTGCACCTTGACACAATTTGGACAAGTGAGGACACTAGGAATGAGGTTTAAAACTTACGCGTGGGTGCTTCTTGGCCTGACCAATGATCTGGTAGAGCATTTTTGTGGCAGACATCTCAAGTCCAGAAGGAGAGAACAAAGTTGGCAGACCCAGGACCTAGCACTCTCTGCATCGTGTATGTGTGAGCATCCAAAGTCACCCAGGACCTCCTACCTGAAGGACCCCTGGCTTGGAGGGCAGCCTGTGACAGGTGGGCCTGGATGCAGCTGTCCTTAAAAGTGCCTGCTTTGATCCAGCACCTCGTGCATCCCACCCCAACCTGGTCCGACCATTATTATTCCACTTCAAAGCAAAACACTGTTCATTCCTGTGCTGTGTAAAAAAGAAAGAAAGAAAACCCATACCATTTTATATAAGGGACTTGAGCATCCGTGGCTTTTTGTATCCACAGAGGGTCCTGGAACCAATCCCCCACAGATACCAAGAGACAACTGTATGATTATCAGACTCAGCTGTTTCAAAGGTTTTCTGAACACTCTGGAATTTCTCTGAATATGCTGGGCCCTTCTGGGGCCTTTAATGCTGTTTTCATATCTAGTCTTAAGTCTGAAATCTCAGCCTTGATAAAAAGACGCAGATCAGACTGGGAAACAGCTTCTATTGTTGAACTAACTAATTTGGCTTACAGGCTTTCCTAGACTCTTCAGACTGGAAGGCCCCCATAGCAAATACACTAATGACCCTAAGCTGCAAGAAATGCAATCTCACAGTCAAAAGAAAAATGTCAGAACTTCCAGTGGCACCAATGCTGGCATTTGTCACTATTGAAAAAAAAAAACAAAAACTGGCCATTGGAAGAATGAATGTTACAAACTGAAAAATAAATGGAAGACTCTCCTGCAAGACTCCCTTCCACCTCCTGATTTAGAAATGAAGGGGATCGGGATAATTCAGGGTCTTTTCCTATGGTGGCATTCAATTTACGGGGAGAAACTACTGTATACATTACTGGAGAACCTTGTTAATTCCTAATTGATACTGGAACAACCCTGTCTGCCATCAATCACACTTGCCCCGGAGTACAAAAACTTCAAAATTAGTGGGGGTTACCAACAAAGAGCAAACAATTCACTTTCAATCTGTCCCAATATCTCTTGGCCTTATTGATGATTTAAACCCCTTTTTGCTCAAACCCTATACCCTTGTTAATCTATTAGACAGACATCTTTTGTCTAAACAGAATTGTCATTTACAATTTAATGAGAAAGGAGAAATATTATTGAACCTACCTGAAATTCCACAAACAGTAGATATAGGTTTAGAACTATATTCAGAAGGAAGAGGCCATTAGTTGCATGCAAGCACTTGTTATGCCCCTTCAAAATTATACTCAACCTAACCCTCTCCCTTCTGTTATTTCCTCCCTAGTTCCTGAAACCACATGGGCCACTACATCTACAGATGTTGGTCAAGTTTTTTTCAGCCTAACCAATTAAAATTCAAGTAGATTTATCCAAACCTTTGCCAAAGATACCTTAATATCTGCTTAAATGAGAGGCAAAGAAAGGACTGGCTCCTATTATTCAAGCTTTCCTTTCCAAGGGTTTAATTATTCCCTATCTTAGACTTTGTAATACTTCCGTTCTTCCAGTAAAAAACAAAACAAAAACAAATAATAGGGGCTGGATATTTATTCAAGATTTAGGTGCCATCAACAGCATTGTGAAACCCATATTTCCAGTAGTTCCTAATCCTCATTTATTACTTTCCAATCCTCCTTCAGATGCAACTCATTTTATGGTTGCAGATCTTTGCAGTTTATTTTTTAATATTTCCATGCACTCTGAAAGCCAATATTTGTTTGTCTTTACTTAGGAAAATCAGCAATTTACCTGGACCATAATGCTTCAAGGTTTCACTGAATCTCCTACTTTCCTCAAATTTTGCATGCTGACTGGCAGCCTTCACAATTTGCAAATAAGTACACTTTGATGCAATACGTTGATGATTTATCAATCTTCTCAGCCTCCTGGAAAGCCTGCCATGAAGATAGTATAAAAAAAAAATCAAACCCATTGCCATCAAATTGATTCTGACTCATAGCAACCCTACAGGATAGAGTAGAACTGCCCCATAGGGTTTCCAAGGAGTGGCTGGTGGATTTGAACTGCCAACTTTTTCATTAGCAGCCATAGCTCTTAACCACTGCACCACCAGGGCCCCTGAAGATAGTATAGCTTTGTTAAAACATCTGGCTACCAGAGGACAAAAGGTTTCTAAAGAAAAATTATAACTAGCTCAGCCTTCTGTTAAGTATCTGGGTCACCTGATCTCTGCAGAAGGCATTTCTTTTGATCCTAAGTGAAAAGAAGCTATCTTTGCTTTTCCTATACCTGAAACCAAGAAACAACTGTAAGGGTTTCTGGGGCTTTGTGGCTATTGTTGAGCCTGAATCCCTATTTTCTCTCTGTTGGCTCAACCCTTATATAAATATTTGAAAACTTCTGAGCCAGATTCATTCCAGCTTGCACCAGAAGATCAAGAAGCCACAGTTAAATTGAAAGAAGCTTTAATGAATGCATCCGATTTGGGCTTTCCTAATTACAACCTAGATTTTTCCTTATTTGTGCATGAAGTTTCTGGAAAAGCTCTGGGTGTCCTTACGCAAAACTACAGAGGGCAACAGAGACCTGTGGGCTGTTACAGTCTGCAGCTCCATCCTGTGGCCAGAGGATGTCCTCCTTGCCTCAGAGCTGTGGCAGCTACTGCCAAAATAGTGGAGACCAATGCATTGGTACTATTAGGAAACTCTTTAGATGTTTATGTGCACCATACTGTGTTTGCTTTACTTAATGCTGCTTTGACACAACATCTTTCTGCCAGCAGGCTCATCACCTATGAGGTTCTCTTACTGGCTGCATCCAACATCAGGCTGCATTCTCTGGCTTGTTTAAATCTAGCCACTCTTTTTTTCGCAGCAGATGAAAGTGGTTATCCTGCCCATAATTGTTTGTCTATGACTGAACAACTTCTGACCCCCAAAAAGACTTAAAGGAGACTTCTTCAGCTACCTCTGATTTTTTTTGTGGATAGCTCGTATCTGAAACCTGATCCTACTAGTCGTTGCTATCAAGATGGGTATGCTGTTACAACTTCTACCAAAGTTCCTGAAAGCCAGGCTCTCCCTTAAGCCACTTCAGCTCAACAAACTGAACTAATTGCTCTCACTAGCGCCTGTAGGATTGCCTCTGGAAAGTCTGTGATATTTTTACAGATTCTTTGTATTGTTTTGGAGTTATTCATGATTTTGGTATGTTATGGAAACAAAGAGGATATTTAACCTCCTCTGGAAGTGCTATAAAAAATGGAGTTTTAGTAGCAGACCTCTTGGATGCTTTATTACTCCCCTCTAAAATTGCTGTGATAAAGATATGAGCACACCAGTTAAAAAGAGTGCCCCAAACTGAGGAAATTAGAAGAAATAATCTTACTGATACAGCAGTCAAACAGGCTGCCTCCCAGGTTATTTCTGCACTTATGATAAATAAAGGGTTCTCCAGATTTACCTATTTATTACTCCAATCTTCATAACCTCACCTTAGAAAAACAACTGAAACACCAACAACTGACCCAAACAGATGAAATTGAGATATGGAAAAAAAGCAGGTTGTTATCAGGATCCTGCCACTAAATTATGAACTGGGCCTAATAAGAAAACTGTTTCACCTGTTCCCATGTTACAGACCTTACATAAAGGCTCCCATATAGGACACAATTAAAATGATTGAGGGCCTAAAAAAAAAATTAGTGGAGAAAATTCTTTGAGGCTGCTGAACATTTTTCCACCCATTGTCCTATTTGTCCTTGATATAATCCCAGAAAACACCTTAAGGTCCTACCAGGATGATACCCTTTACCCTCTGGGCCCATGCTTGAGTGGCCGCTAGATTTTATTCAACTCCTGCCTTCAAATGGTTATAAATATGTACTAGTAATGACTTGTAGATTCTCACATTGGGTGAAAACTCTCCCCTGCTTCCTTTGTAGGAAAAAAAAAAAAAAAACTCGAAAACATTATACCCACGTGGGGAGCACCAATAACTTATTGAAGTGACCAGGGAACTCACTTTACCAGTCACGTTATCCAAGAACTATGCTGAGAGTTCCCTATTTATCAGACTGTATTGTTCTTACTATCCTCAATCTTCAGTATTAGTGGAAAGAACTAATGGAATCATAAAAATCTAATTAGCGAAATTTTGTGATGCCTTAAACTTGTCTTGGACCAAGGTCCTTCCACTGGTCCTTTTAAACCTGAGGTCCACACCCTTTAGATCTCATAAACTTAACGCCTTATGAAATAGTTACCGGAAGGCCCATAGCCCTCCCTTGTGTTACCTATACTAACTCCAATATTGTTCAACCAAAACTATTGAAATATTGCCAATCTTTAATCTAATGCTCTAAAGAATATTTTTCACAGGTTAAAGAAGCTTTTAAAGACCAGAAACCAGAATCTGAAAATCTGCGTATTATTGCCCCAGGAGATTATGTATATTGGAAGAGGTATCAGCTAGAAGACTCCTTACAGCCCCTTTGGAAGGGATCATATTTAATCCTCCTTACCAACTCATATGCTGCTAAGTTAAAAGAAGTCAGTCCCTGGATCCATCTGTCCCACCTTAAGCAAGCTAAGGTAACTTTCTGGACTAGTCAGCCTTCTGGAGACTTAAAAGTCACATGTAAGCGATCCAGTGGCCAGAAGCAGATGACACCTGAGGTAAACAGTTAATTCCAAGATCACAGAACAAGACTCTGTGCAAGTTGCTGAAATTTGTGGACATTGTTTATTAATTGTAGATATTCTTATGCTTTTATTTTATTACATACTTGTGGTATTATTTCTTGGTGGCTTTATTAATCATTAAGATTTGCTTAGCCTTTATTTTTATATCTTTGATAAATTTTTCTAATGCTTAGAGAGAAAATGCTTTTGTTAGATTAGCCCAATCAGTAGCTAGTGTTGGTAATTTAACTGAATGTTGGATCTGTCATTCTTCCTCTCAAATTGTACATGAAAATTCGGATCCATTGGCTTTTCTTATACTGAATTATAGTTTTGTATCCCCTACTACTGTTAATTTTAACATTATTATATATATATATTATTGTAATTTAGATGAAGGTTTACAGAACAAATAGTTTCTCATTAAACAGT
>NW_004443939.1:8575837-8589314 GCF_000243295.1 Trichechus manatus latirostris
ACAGTAGAGGTCTCATACAATATTTGTCCTTTTGTGATTGACTTATTTCACTCAGCATAATGTCCTCCAGTTTCATCTATGTTATGAGATGTTTCACAGATACATCATTGTTCTTTATCATTGCATAATACTCGGTTGAGTGTATGTACCATAGTTTGTTTATCCATTTATCTGTTGATAGGCATCTAGGTTGTTTCCATCCTTTTGCTATTGTGAACAGTGCTGCAATGAATATGGGTGTGCATATTCGAGTGACAGCTCTTATTTCTCTAGGATATATTCCTAGGAGTGAAATTGCTGGATCGTATGGTAATTCTATTTCTAGCTTTCTTTCTTTTTTTTTAATGGTTGTAATTAAATCAAGTTTACATTTCAAGTTAGTCTCCCATACAAAAAAAATTTTTCTTACATGCATTGTTATGAGACCCTAATTGCTCACCCCATTCTGCGACAGCACACTCCTCCTTTCGGCCCCTGATTCCCCATGAGCATTCAACAAGCTCTTAACTCTCTCTGCCTTCCCTTCTCACCTCTGGACAGAAGCTGCCCCTTTGGTCTCTTGTATATGCTTGACTAAGAGGCACATTCTTCATGAGTATCACTTTATGTCCCAGAGTCCAGTCCAATCCTTGTCTGAAGAGTTGGCCTTGGGAATTGTTTTAGTTCTGGGCTGATAGAGAGTCCAGGGGCCATGCTTTCTGGGGCACCTCTAGTCTCAGTCAGACCATTAAGTCTGGTCTTCTTACTTGAGTTTGAGTTCTGCATCCCATCCTTCTACTGCTCCATCAGGGACTCTCTGTTATGTTCCCTGTCAGAACGTTTCTTGGTGGTAGCCTGGCACCATCTAGTTCTTCTGGTCTCAGGCTGATGAAGTCTCTGGTTTATGTGGCCCATTCTGTCTCTTGGGCTAATACTTTCCTTGTGTCTTTGGTGTTCTTCATTCTCCTTTACTCCAAGTGGTTGGGACCAATTGATGCATCTTAGATGGCCGCTTTCAAGCTTTTAAGACCCCAGACACCACTCACCAAAGTAGGATGCAGAACATTTTCTTAGCAAGCTTTGTTATGCAAATTGACATAGATGTCCCCTGAAAGCATGGTCCCCAGAGCCCCCATCCCTGTTACTCTGTCTCTCAAAAGTATTTGATTGTATTGAGGAAACTTCTCAGCTTTAGTTAGTCCAGTTGTGCTGGCTTCCCCTGTAGTGTGTGCTGTCCTTCCCTTCACCTAAGAAGATTCTTATCTACTATCTAGTTACTGAATAACCCTCACCCTCCCTCCCCACCCACATAACAATCAAAGAATGTTTTCTTCTGTGTTTAAACCTTTTCTTGAGTTCTTATAATAGTGATCTTATACAGTATTTGTCCTCCTGTGACTGACTAAATTCACTCAGCATAATAAGTTCCAGCTTCCACCATGTTATATGATGTTTCACAGCTTCATCATCGTTCTTTATCGTTGCATAATATTCCATTGTGTGGATATACCATAATTTGTTTATCCATTCATCCGTCGATGGACACCTAGGTTGCTTCCATCTTTTTGCTATTGTGAACAGTGCTGCAATGAACATGGGTGTGCATATATCTATTCGTGTGACGGCTCTTGTTTCTCTAGGATATATTCCAAGGAGTGGAAGAGCTGGATCGTATGGTACTTCTATTTCTAGCTTTCTAAGGAAGCGCCATATCATTTTCCGAAATAGTTGTATCATTTTGCATTCCCACCAGCAGTGCATAAGAGTTCCAATCTCCCTACAGCCCCTCCAACATTTGTTATTTCCAGTGTTTTTGATTCGTGCCAGTAATGCCGGGGTGACATGGTATCTCACTGCGGTTTTAATTTGCATCTCTGTAATGGCTAGTGATCATGAGCATTTCCTCATGTGTCTGTTGGCCACTTGAATGTCTTCTTTGGTGAAGTGTCTGTTCACTTCCTTTGCCCATTTTTTAATTGGATTACTTGTCTTTTTGTTGTAGAGGTGTTGGATTTTCTTACAGATTTTAGAGATTAGACCTTTGTCTGACAGGTAATGTCCAAAAATTTTTCCCCAGTCTGTAGGTTCTCTTTATACTCTTTTGGTGAAGTCTTTTGAAGAGCATATTTCATTTTCAGAAGATCCCAGTAATCTAGCTTATCTTCTGTGTTTTGTGTGTTGTTGGTTATGGTTTGTATCCTGTTAATGCCATGCATTAGGGCCTCTACTGTTGAGTCTATTTTTTCTTCTATGAACTTTATAGTTTTTGGCTTTATATTTAGGTCTTTGATCCATTTTGAATTAGTTTTTGTGTGTGGTGTGAGGTATGGGTCCTGTTTCATTTTTTTTGCAGATGGACATCCAATTTTGCCAGCAGTATTTGTTAAAAAGACTATCTTTTCCCCATTTGATGGACTTTGGGCCCTTGTTGAAGATCAGGTGGTCATAGGTGGATGGATTTACATCGGGATTCTTGATTCTGTTCCACTGGTCAATGTATCTATTGTTGTACCAGTACCAGGCTGTTTGGACCACCGTAGCTGTATAGTAGGTTCTGAAGTCAGGTAGTGCGAGTCCTCCTACTTTATTCTTCTTCAATGGAGCGTTACCTATCCAGGGCTTCTTCTCTTTCTATATAAAGTTAATGATTAGTTTTTCTATCTCTTTAAAGAATGTTGTTGGTATTTGGATTGGGATTGCATTGTATTTGTAAATTGCGTTGGGTAGAACTGTCATTTTCACTAGGTTGAGTCTACCTATCCATGAGCATGGGATGCTTTCCCATTTATGTAGATCCCTTTAGGTTTCTTGCAGTAGTGTTTTGTAGTTTTCTTTGTATAGGTCTTTTACATCCCTGGTTAGATTTATTCCTAAGTATTTTATTTTTTTAGGGGCTATTGTAAATGGTATTGCTTTCCTGATTTCCTTTTCGTCATTCTCTTTATTGGTGTATAGGAATCCAACTGATTTTTGTATGTTCACCTTGTATCCTGCTACTCTGCTGAATCTTTCTGTTAGTTCCAGTAGTTTCCTTGTGGAGTCTTTAGGGTTTTCTACGTATAGTATCATATCATCCGCAAACAGGGACAGTTTAACTTCTTCATTACCAATCTGGATGCCCTTTATTTCTTTTTCTGGCCTTAAACTGCTCTATCTAGGACTTCCAGCACAATAATTTTAACATTATTTTTAAACGAGCCATACGTGTTAGACTATGACATCCTCCTGCATTGTTAGCTCAACCTCAGGTACCCTGTTTTAATTTAACCCAGATCGATGACAAGGCTATGCAGAATTGTTCCAAGGAGAGAAACATCTTATATACGAACAATATCTTGAATAATCCCTGAGTCCAGCTTAGAAGGCCTGGGAGTTTTACAACCTTACTACTTTTGTCGTAAGAGATTAAAAAAACCTGCCTAACTAAAACGATTTGAGTGAACTATTATCCCCCTCTTCACTAAGCTCTGGAACCCACTAAAGATGGGATGAATATCCACCTGTAATAATTCTTTAACAAAAACTTAGCTTGAACAAGTCAATCAATCCATCCCATTTCTCCACAATTACACCAGAAGGAAAATGATTTGTGCGCCGTATGGGTATGTATTTTTATGTGGAGAATCAAATTACCCCCAGGTGAAAGAACCATACCCAGTTAACCAGCCTTATGCTTGGGCACTACCTTGTCTGAACGGCTGGAACATGACAGGCCAATATATCTTAGGTCTTTGGGGTTCCTCTAGAGTTCTAGGTAACCCTGGTGGCATAGTAGTTAAGAGCTACAGCCGCTAACCAAAAGGCTGGCAGTTCGAATCCACCAGGTGCTCCTTGGAAACCCTATGGGGCAGTTCTACTCTGTCCTTTAGGGTCACTATGAGTCGGAATCGACTAGACAGCAATGGGTTTTCTAGAGTTCTATTCCTATGATGAAAGTAAACACTGGGTCGATGATTTGAAAATTCTTATTCATCATAAAAGAGATGTGGACCCTCTTAAATGAGTAGACCGAATGATATACCAAAATCTCATAGCTGAAAAACCCAGATTAGGATGGATATTTCTCTGCGTCTTTCTACCCTGGCATGGTGTCCCTCCCTCAGCTTGAAAAGTCTGTCCACAATTTGGCTTCTGCTATGGCCCTAATTGCTGATATTACAGATGGAATGGTAATCAAAAAAAATCTTTGGACTCCCTCACCAAGGTTGGATTAGATAATGGAATAGCTCTTGATTTTATTTTAGCTCAAAAAGGAAAAATCTGCACCATTGCTAATCCCTCTTGCTGTGCCTAGGTAAATACCTCTGGAGAAATAGAACAAGATATTAAAAAGATCCACCAAAAGGCTACTTGATTGTATTCAATACCCTCTATGCCTAATTCTCCCTTTTTGGACATTTTTAACTGGTTGCCCAATAGTATTGGTTCTTGGTTATGCTCAATATTGCAAATTAGATTGATTTTTTATGATAATTATTACAAGACTAGTCAAATGTCTTATTAAAAGCTTATCTAATACTTTTAATCAGGATAGAACTCCTCTGATTAAGCAAAGAATTATGTAACTTGAAGAAACTATGTTCAGTAATGGTCAACCTTTTGCCTTTCTTTCTTTCTCTCTGGGAGACTGCATACTGACCCTTATTGTTTAGATTTGGCCTGAAACTGTTCCTTACATGTGAGTTTGTCTGTTACAATAACCCTGATAAATCAACTAACCCTGAAGATGGGGCCTGTTATGGATTGAATTGTGCCCAAAAATTCATGTGTAAACTTGGCTAGGCTATGATTCCCAGTATTGTGTGACTGTCCACCATTTTGTCATCTGATGTGATTTTCCTATGTGTTGTAAATCCTACCTCTATGATGTTAATGAGGTGGGATTAGTGACAGTTATGTTAATGAGGCAGGACTTAATCTACAAGATTATATTGTGTCTTAAGTCAATCTCTTTTGAGATATAAAAGAGAGAAACAAGCAGAGAGACAAGGAACCTCATACCACCAAGAAACAAGAGCCAGGAGAATAGCACATCCTTTGGACCTGGGGTCCCTGCACTGAGAAGCTCCTTGACCAGGGAAGATTGATGACAAGGACCTTGCCCCAGAGCCAACAGAGAGAAAAAGCCTTCCCCTGGAGCTGGCACCCAGAATTCAGATTTCTGGCCTCCTAGACGGTGAGGGAATAAATTTCTCTTTGTTAAAGCCATTCACTTGTGGTATTTCTGTTATAGCAGCACTAGATGACAAAGATAAGGCCTATTAGCTTGGCAAGGTGAAGACGAAAATCCCTATTGGCCAAAGACCCTTGAGTAAGGGCAAGTAGAAGTCGTTGCAGAAGAAAGGTAACTCTTATTGTGGGTGATGTGATCAGCACCCCACGGTGGAGGATTGGTCAACAGGGAGGAATATGTTTGCAGACCCCTAAAATGAGAGGCAGTCAGGCCAAGCTTGCAGTAACAGGTTAAAAAATCTGCTCTGTCTTTGAGGGAGTGAGGGGAGGTGGCAAAACTGTGGCTGTTCTCAGAAAAAATGCTTTCATGAAAACTGCCCTTGTCCTTGAAAGATAGAATCATTTGCACAAAATACTTGTGCAGACTGGCTCCAGGATGTCTGTAGATTAACTATTATGTTACTTGTGGTTACTGTTTCTTTAAATTTTCATGTATAAATAGTTCTCCTCAACTCCTGTACTTCAAAGCATTTAGCATTTTTGCTTCAAGTGCCCCAACTGCAGTTGCTCTATTCCTCAATAAAACTCATTTCTTGTTTTACTCCTGAGTAAGAATTTTGTTCTTCGACAGACATTTAATAAAACTGTCTCCTGCTTTAGAACACATACCATATGCCAACCAAAGTTGTGGGATGACAGGAAATGACTGGAAAAATTTACAAACTTAGTATTTGCTGGCTTCTTCTAGCCACTTTTAGCAAAGTTCTATGAGTGACGAACTCAGGCCAGAGCTACTCAATCTACAACTAGAGATGGAAAGGAATACATTTTTGCTAAGGGAGGCATTCTCTGTTACCTGGATTCTAAGTGGATTAAGAGTCCCATAATTTGGAGCCTTAAAGGACTGAGGGGAAAAAAACTACTTCTATATCCTCAAATTGAAGCACATAGAGACAGTGCTTGTGAACAAAAACCTTAGAAGGAAGTATGCCTGGCATTCAACCATATGAAGCTGTGGGATTAAGAATGCTGTCAACCTATCAAATCCCATTACTTCAGATGCCTCCAAGTTAGCTCCCATTAAAACTGAGGTAGCTGGGTAGTGCACAGAGGCCAGGAAATATAAAAGTCTTCAAGCTTGAAATCTGTATGTAGGTAAGAGTTGTGGGATGACATCAAAGACATCATACATGAAGAAAGTAAAAGGTTATTAAAAAAGACAGGAAAGAAAAGAACAAAATGGATGTCAGAAGAGACTCTGAAACTTGCTCTTGAGCACAGAGTAGCTAAAGTGAACAGAAGAAACAATGAAGTAAAAGAGCTGAACAGAAGATTTCAAAGGACAGCTCAAGAAGACAAAGTATTATAATGAAATGTGCAAAGACCTGGAGTTAGAAAACCAAAAGAGAAGAAAACGCTCAGCATTTCTCAAGCTGAAAGAACTGCAGAAAAAATTCAACCCTCGAGTTGCAATATTGCAGGATTCTATGGGCAAAACATTGAATGACACAGGAAGCATCAAAAGAAGATGGAAAGAATACACAGAGTCACTGTACCAAAAAGTATTGATCATCGTTCAACCACTTCAGGGGGTAGCATATGATCAAGAACTGCTGGTACTAAACGAAGTTCAAGTCGCACTGAAGGCATTGGTGAAAAACAAGTCTCCAGGAATTGATGGGATATCAACTGAGGTACTTCAACAAATGGATGCAACCCTGGAAGTGCTTACTCCTGTATGTCAAGAAATTTGGAAGACAGCCACTTGGTCAACTGACTGGAAGAGATCCATATTTGTGCCCATTCCAAAGATATACGATCAAATGGAATGTGAAAATTATAGAATATCATATACTAGTAAAATTTTGCCGAAGACAGTTCAAGAACAGTTGCAGCCATACATTGACAGGGAACTATCAGAAGTTCTAGCCAGATTCAGAAGAGGATGTGGAGCAAGGGATATCATCGCTGATGTCAGGTGGATCTTTGCCCAAAGCAGAGAATATCAGAAAGATGTTTACCTGTGTTTTACTGACTATGCAAAGGCATTTGACTGTGTGGATCATAACAAATTATGGATAACATTATGAAGAACAGAAATTCCAGAACACTTAATTGTGCTCATGTGGAACCTGCACGTAGATCAAGAGGCAGTCATTTGAACAGAACAAGGGGATAATTCACGGTTTAAAATTGGAAAAGGTGTGCAGCAAGGTTATATTCTTTTAGCTTATTTATTGTCTCTATGCTGAGCAAACACACAAGAAGCCGGACTATATGAAGAGGAATGCAGCATCAGAATTGGAGGAAAACTCATTAACAACCTGCAGCATGCAGATGAAACCACCTTTCTTGCTGAAAATGATGACTTGAAGCACTTACTCATGAAGATCAAAGACTACAGCCTTCAGTATGGATTATACCTGAACATGAAGAAAATGAAAATCCTTACAAATGGGCCCTGTTATGGATTGAATTGTGTCCCCCAAAATTGTGTGTCTACTTGGCTAGGCCATGATTCCAGTATTGTGTGCTCTCCTCCATTTTGTGATCTGATGTAATTTTCCTATGTGTTGTAAATCCTAATCTCTGCCTGTGGTTCATGACACATGTAAAAATGACTTTGGGGCAGTGTCTAACCTCCTCTAACTTCACAAGGGAGAAGGAGAACTAAGACCAACAGCCCAAGTCTGATTCCTGTAAGGCGGAGGTTAGAATGTCTTCTCTCTCCTCCATCTTTACCAACTCTGACACCAACCATCCCTCCCACAGCACTCTCTGCTGGGTTCTATAATTCATTTCAATGCCCACAAAGAACTCACAGACCATACTGACAAATACAGGGTTTATTAGGGAAGTAACAGGTTACAATTCAGGCTCAAGAACACTAAAGGATACAGTTCTTTCATCAGGACAGCCTCTTCCCAGCCGTGCTCACAGACACACCTCTCCCTGGCCCTAGGCCTCTGCCCAAAGGCACTCAGCTTTCTCTCTCTGTGGGCCGGGAAGCCCACCGCACCGTCTCCTGCTACCGGGTCACTGCTGCTGGGTCTCTCCTGCTGGGTCTTTCCTGCTGAGACTCTCCTGCCACCACTTCTCACCGTCTTCAGGGTTACAGCTCGTTCTCTTTCTTGGTCTCTTGCTTCCAGGAGCTTCTCAGCACAGGGATCCCAGGCCCAAAGGATGTGCTGGCTCTTCTTTCTTGGTGGTGGTGGGATTCTTCTCTTTCCCGCCTCTGGGGTGGCTCATTTCAAGCCCAGTGGGATGGCAAAACTGACCAATCCCTTTGGTGGGCCATGATCACCCTATCACACCGTTAAAAAACCCATTGCTGTCAAGTCAATTCCAACTCATAGCGACCCTACCACATAGTCCTGTCCAATCACCTGGGTGGGAGTTACAAGACCATGGTGAGAAAGGCTACACAAAAGCAATCCATTACACCGCAATGCAAGATTAGTTTATGTCAAAGAGGATTAGGGTGGGATGCAACACCCTTACTCAGGTCAAAGCCCGGACTGATGTAAGGAGTTTCCCTGGGGTGTGGCCTGCATCATCTTTTATTTTACAAGAGATAAAAGCAGAGAGAAGCAAGCAGAGGGATAAGGACCTCATTCCACTCAGAAAGAAGTGCTGGGAGTGGAGTACATCCTTTGGATCTGGGGTCCCTGCACTGAGAAACTCCTAGACCAGGGGAAGACTGATAAAAAGGACTTTCCCCCATAGTCAACATAGAAGTCTTCTCCTAGAGCTGGCACCCTGAATGTGGACTTCTACCCTCCTAAACTGTGAGAGAATAAATTTCTGTTTGTTAAAACCATCCACTTGCGGTATTTCTGTTATAGCAGCACTAGATAATTAAAACAGGCCCATAAACAACATCATGATAGATGAAGAAATTGAAGTCGTTGAGGATTTCATTCTACTTGGATCAACAATCAATGCCCATGGAAGCAGCAGTGAAGAAATCAAACAACGTATTGCTTTGGGCAAATCTGCAGCAAAATATCTCTTTAAAATTTTAAAAAGCAAAGATGTCACTTTGATGAATAAGATGTGCCTGACCCAAGCCATGGTATTTTCAGTCACCTCATATGCATGTGAAAGATAGACAACTAAAAAGGAAGACAGAAGAACTGGCGCATTGGAATTGTGGGTTGGCAAACAATATTGAATATACCATGGATTGCCAGAAGAATGAATAAATCTGTCTTGGAGAAAGCACAGCCAGAATGCTCCTTAGAAGAGAGGATGGCAAGACTTCATCTTGCTTTGGATACATCATCAGGAGGAACCAATCACTAAAGAAGGACATCATGCTTGGTAAAGCAGAAGGTAAGCGAAAAGGAGATCCTCAATGAGATGAATTGACACAGTGGCTGCCAACAATGGGCTCGAACATAGCAATGATTGTGAGGATGGTGCAGAATTGGACAGCGTTTCATTCTGTTATACGTAAGGCCACTATCAGTCAGAGCCAACTTAATGGCACCTAACAACAACAACAAAGCAAGAACTTTGAACGTGGTTTTCTCCACCTACAACTGGATGAAAGCAAAAGGATCAGAAGCATACTACATTTTTGAATGAGTGGTATTGCCAGAGACACACCAAACCTGATTTGCATCCATGGGTTTCTGCTGTTGCTGCCAACAAGCACAGTTACGGGTATGTTTGGTTTTTCCAAAGTAGCATTAGCTGAAGTCAGTGTTCAATCACTAGTTCTGTGAGCCTTGATAGGCAGAACCTAGGACATGTATTGTCCTAGTGCAGATCATAGTGGGCACGGGGTGGTTCTCGAGTGGGCAGCATGAGTACCTTTCTGATGGCAGTGATTTTCTAGGCATGGAAGTTTCAATGTGGTTCAGTAGCCACCATTTCCTGATCATAGAAGAGTCATAACTCCTTCAGTGGCCTGATTCTGTGAAGACTTTGGGACTCATTCCTGAAAAACTAATCTAGAGTCTCTTTCATCAACTTTCTCAAGGATTCAATATGCTTCCTGCTTATACTAGCTGGAATGGATTCTACTCTCTGTAACTTAATCTTGATACTATAAACGGTACCAGAAGAGTAGAGGTTGCAGACAATAGGATCTCAAGGAAATTAGAAATGAGTATGTATTGGTTACCTGTCCTGGTAGTTTGAAAGTTGCAATCATTCTGCTAGCACTAGAAAGAATGAGACACTGCCAGTCCATGATACACAATGGCAAATTAGGTAAGACTGACTTACATTTTCTGTCTTTTTCTATACTGGCCTCATAAAATGTTGGACTGCTTTCTTTTTCTGTACTCATGTAAGAATTATAAATTCCTTGAAGTATGGTAAAAAAAACTAGTTTGGGACCTATTTTACCAACTGATGGCAGGGTAGTGTAGTTTCTATTTAGGCAGTTTAGAGTTCACTGTGTGAGATCATAGTGTTCTTTAGAATTATAATTTCAATGATTTTAGAAGCTTTGTAAGTCTTACTCATAAAATGGGCATTTGGAATGAATGATGATTCTAAAGTGGATAAATTAAAGAATTTTATCTGGGTTTTAAGATTCCTGGCTTGGCAAGGGGAGAGAGTTATCAAGGCCCTGCAGATTTTTCAGGATAAGTGTCACTCTGTGGGTGATTTCTTCTAGTCTCATAGTTTTAAATTCTACACGGAGCCCTGGTGGTGTAGCAGTTAAGAGCCATGGCTGCTAACCAAAAGGTTGGCCGTTCAAATCCACCAGCTACTCCTTGGAAACCCTATGGGGCAGTTCTACTCTGTCCTGCAGGGTCGCTATGAGTTGAAATCAACTCAACAGCAACGGGTTTTTTTTTTTTTTTTTTTTTTGGTGACTCTCAAATTTATATCCACTAATCTAAATCCTCCACTGAGTTCCAAACCTGGAATCTAACTGCTGGCTCAACATGGATGTGCAATGGGTATCTCAATCTTAACATGTCTAAGAAAGAACAATAATCCATCCTTCCCACCAAACCTCTTCTATCCCAGTGTTCCCCATTTTAGCAAGCGCCAACCACTATCCAGTTGCTCAGGTTAAAAAAAAAAAAAAAACTTTGTCATCTTTCTTTTTTCTTATAGACCATGCAGCAATCCATAAGCAATCTTGTTGGTTCTACTTCAAAATATATCCTGAATCCTAACAATTTTCAACTTTCACCCACAAGCAGCCACTTTTAAAACTATGCTACTCCCCAGTTCAAAACCGTCTAATGACTTACCATCATACATAAAATTCCATCTCGTTTTTCTATTTGATCAGAACTCTGCCTACCTCACTAATCTCATTTCCTACTACCTTCTCACCTAGGCTCACTGTGCTCTAAGCACCCTGGCCTCTTTGCTTTTTTCCAAAACGTCAAGCCCATTGAGCCTCAGGACCTTTGTAGCTTGTTCTCTCTGCCTGGACCATGAGCTTAGATTCTTCCAAAGCTCACTCCTTCTTTAATTCATCTCTCTGTTCAAACGTCAGCTCCAGACCATCCTATCTAAGACAGCACACTATCTCTTTTTCCTATCATTTATATTATTTCATATTAAGAGCTCGGCTGTTTGAATCCTTGCAAACCCTATGGGGTAGTTCTCTGTCCTATAAGGTCGCTTAGTCGGAAACGACTAGACGGCAACGGGTTTGGCTTTGGGTTGGTTTCTGTCTCCCTCTCTAGAATATAAAACTCCATTAAAGCAGGGAATGTATTTCATTCACCGCCGTATCCTTAATGCCTAAAAACAGAGTTGGTTAAATGAATTTAGACTGAACGTCTCCTACTCGTCTGTAGCACTTTCTTTGTGAGGTCACTTCACTAGGGTAAGCATACAAACACAGAAGGAAACACAAACCAGGCAAGGCCTGTCTTGCCGCTCTTGAGCCCCTTAGCAGGGGGCTCTCGCTGGAATCCTTTGCCGTCCCGTCACCCCTAGTCAAACCTTGGACTCAACATTTTCTTTCCTTGCGTGGACGGAAAAAGGGGAAACAAGGAGAAAACGGAGCGTGGAAGGTCGGAAGGAGCCTCAGCTCTACAGCATTCGGCTAAGAACTTAATGCTATCCACGGCAGCAGTTGTTTTTATTGAGATTGTCCTGGGGCCAGGGCTGCGATTCCGAATAAAAAACCCGGACACCAGCAGAAAGCCAACTGCTCAGCCATTTTCCGAAACCAGTCTCCCGGGTAACGCTCCAGAGGGCGTGCGCACGAAAGGGGGCGGGGCTTGTGAGGGCCTCATCCGGAAACCGCACCCTCCGTGGCATACCACCGTCGAGGATGAACAAAACGCAAAGCGAGATTTAACAGTCGGCTGCGAAACCGCGCACACGATCGCCAATGCGAGCGGAAGGAGGGGAAACGCTGTTTAGGAAAACTCTGTATGTCCAACAATGATTGGCTGAAGCCCTCCTTTTTTTTGGTTATTTAGTATTGGCTAGACGTTCTTCCCCTGTCATCCAATTGGCTTTTAACTATGTACTTCTGATTGGCTCCTCCTGGAGGTGGCAGCGAGGCTTTGGCGATCGTTCATCACGGATTGGTGAATTTGAGCCTCTGGCGGCTCCTTCTCAAGGAAGGGGTCCGCCCCTCTACTCTCTGTCCCGTCTCCCGACCCGTACGCTTTTCCCTCAACTCGCTCACGAATGGTTGTTAAAAAAAAAAAAAAAAAAAAGGGTGTGAGGCTCGAGCCCGCCAGCCAGGCCTCTAGCACCTAGCGCGCGCCCTCAGCGAGGACCCGCGCGAGCTGCCCCGTACTGTGCCTGCGCTGTTTGAAACTGTGACACTGCAGAACCCGTTAGGATCTTGGGGGAAACTACCGTTCCAGCTGATTCCGGAGCTCGTGCGTGCTAGGGGGGCGAGTGGCGGTCGCGGGACGGCTCTTGCCTTTCGCGTCTCCGCAGCGTGGAGACTAGAACCGGCATTTTCGAAAGACGCCGCTTTCAATAGCAGCGCTGGCGCGGGCGGAGGCTAAAACACGGGGGTCCTGAGACTAAGGAAAACGCGCCAAGTTCCCCTCGGTGGTGGAGTGGAAAAGACCCTAGCGGTTCAGGCGCGTCGTGAGCGGGACCGTTTCTTCTTGCGCCCTTTCCGTCCCGGGGCGGGCGCAGGCCGCCGCCGCTCCGGGAATGTAATTGGTGGCGGCGTAAAGCAGGACCAAGTGGCAGCCCGGGTTCCCGCTCTTGAGAGCGGATGGTCACTCCCCCGCGGGGAGGGCGATCCGACCAGCTTTTTCTTGAGTCGGGGACCCGGGCTCGCAGCAGGAACTAACCTGTCGCACCCACCCTTATCCTGTTTGGACTCGCCGGCGTCACTGCCGCGGACCTCGCTTTGGGCCATGACCAG
>NW_004443939.1:8599848-8633553 GCF_000243295.1 Trichechus manatus latirostris
CACAGTTTGCTTCAGTGGAGAGGATTGTAGGAGAAGATAAATATTTCTGTGAAAACTGCCATCATTATACTGAAGCTGAACGAAGTCTTTTGTTTGACAAAATGCCTGAAGTTATAACTATTCATTTGAAGTGCTTTGCTGCTAGTGGCTTGGAGTGAGTATTGTAAATAAAAGATATTTGAAGAAAATGAGTGCTATATAAGAAGTTTTATTCAAAATAACAGCAGGAACATAAAGTACTAAAATTAAGTACTTTGTAAAGACTGCCTTAGAAAAGTTTTGTTCTCTTATTAAGAGTTTCCCTTTAAAAATAAATCAATTTAAATCCTTTTGATATGAATACATATTCTATTTAGTAGCTATGAGAACGCTTTTCGTGTAGCATTTTTAAAGATTGTCTAGCAAGTATGATTTTTTTCTAGTGGCTGAATTCAATTTTAGAACTGATTAAAACAGGGAACAAATTTTATATACATTAAAATTTTGTGTGTGTATAAAATTTTATAAGGGGGAAAAGGCAGGTTTCTTTTAAAATTAGTTTTAAGGTAAACCAGAAAATCAAAGTGATCTTTGAACAGTTTTAGAAATTTTTATCTGTAGATGAGCATTAAATTCTAAATTTTAGAAGTTACTTAAAAATAAGTATAAAAATGCTTATTACTTTATGGATACTCTTTTTCTGATACATACACATAATATCATTGTACATTTTACTCCCTTGGTATATTAATGACTTGGTTGAAATCTCTGTTGTTAGGCTGTAGAGTCGATTTTGCCTCATAGTGAGCCCATGTGATAGAGTAGAACTGCCCCATTGAGTTTTCTAGGCTATAGTTTTTATGGGAGCAGATTGTTTTGTCTTTCTCCTGTGGAGCAGCTGGGTGGGTTCAAACTGCCAACCTTTTGGTTAGCAGCTGAGCGTTTAACCATTGTGCTACTAGGGCTCCTTGAAATTACTGTGAGAGCTTCCCAGTAACTCCACACTTTGTACCAAATGGTGACATATGGTCTTCCGTTTTTTCAGTGGACTTTTCTTTGATACAGTTACTATTTTATTAATTTTTGTTCCCAAATCTTGGTAGAAAAAAACTTAAAATGATATACTAAAATGTATAGGAGTTTGTTTTTGAAGTTCATTGTTTTCTCAAAATGTCATTTGTTATTTTCTTATGGTACAAAATTAAGAAAATAAAAGGGGAAAATGCTATATATACCCTCCACAGAGACACCTGAATATTAGGAGTTAATGCAACATGCTTTTTCTGTGCAAAATAAATATTACACAAAGTTGGGGGCTTGTTTTCTATTCTGATTTTTTGTTTATTCATATGAGCACTAAAAATAAGGGTTCATTTAGACTTTTAGTTGGTTTCATATTGGGGTATGACACTTTCAATATATTTAAAATTGGAACCACAGAAAACTTTTTTTTTTTTTTTTTTTTATTTCCAAAGGTTTGATTGTTATGGTGGTGGACTTTCCAAGATCAACACTCCTTTGTTGACACCCCTAAAATTGTCACTAGAAGAATGGAGCACAAAGCCAACCAACGACAGCTATGGATTATTTGCAGTTGTGATGCATAGTGGCATTACAATTAGTAGTGGGCATTACACTGCTTCTGTTAAAGTCACTGACCTTAACAGTTTAGAACTAGATAAAGGAAATTTTATGGTAGATCAAGTATGTGAAATAGGTAAGCCCGAACCATTGAATGAGGAGGAAGCAAGGGGTGTGGTTGAAAATTATGAAGATGAAGAAGTGTCTGTTAGAGTCAGTGGAAATACACAGCCAAATAAAGTTTTAAACAAAAAAAATGTAGAAGCTATTGGACTTCTTGGAGGACAAAAGAGCAAAGCAGATTATGAATTATACAACAAAGCATCTAATCCTGATAAGGTTGCTGGCACAGCATTTGCTGAAAGTCGAAATTCCGAGACTAATACTATTAGCTAAAGGGACCCATGAATCTGATAACAACAAGGAATCCAGTGACCAAACAGGCATTAACATTAGTGGATTCGAGAATAAAATTTCATATGTAGTGCAAAGCTTAAAGGAGTATGAGGGGAAGTGGTTGCTTTTTGATGATTCTGAAGTGAAAGTTACTGAAGAGAAGGACTTTTTGAATTCTCTTTCCCCTTCTACATCTCCTACATCTACTCCTTACTTGTTATTTTATAAGAAATTATAGAGCAAGTGTATTTTCCTTGTATATATTAAACAGACCTGGACAAACATTGGTAAAGTTAATTACATCAAAGAGTCTTTAGCTTATCTTTTGAAGATACTGGATATTATTGGTCTCTTTAGATTTTATATAGTGAAATCTGAATTACTGAAAACCATGTAAATTTTTAGCATTCATTTTCCTTACTAGAGACTAGTGATACATTAGCTTCTGGGAACAAACCTGTATACAATTCTAAATGAATTATCTAAAATGGAAGCATTTGAACACTTTTGAATTTACACCTATCTATCTTTTGTGTTTGCTTTTTAAAATAAAGTACTTGTATTTGTATTCTCCATATTTTGGAGTAATTATATACATGTTTATAGGTGCTGTGGTTTTCCAGCTAAGAGGCAGAATCTCATTCAGTACATTTAGTTTTATAATTTGTGATGCCAAATCTTTGATGGGCTTTATTAGAGGCACAGAGAGTCTAGAATGTGTATATTCACAATGGTGTTCATTTTGTGCCTTGAATCACTTTGAAAAGTGTCTCAGAAAACCTGGACAGTCCCCCCTACCTTCAGAAGAATTTTATATGTATTTATGAAGATGATTCTGTACTCTAGTAAATCTTTTTGGGCATGGATTAATTTGTATCTCTTCATAGTCATATTCTGCACGATCTGTATATAGTACATCAAACTTAGAGGTATGACCTTAAATTTAACTTTTTTTAAAAACTGGGAGGTCAATAAAATTTAAACTGCTTAACAACTGTATACACATGCTCTAATTTTTTTTTAACTTGCATATTTCTACCATAAATCTGGGTTCTCTTAAAGAACAGAATATGTATTTATGTATGTATATGCACATTTATATTCATATATATAGAAAAGAGAATAAGCATGCATAATTACCTTTAATACTCATTACTTTCTGACAGTGGAGGTGAAGAATTTTTCAAATAGGAGAAATTGTGCTTAGTTCATCCAAGCTGTCACACTTAAAAGACGTTTACAGTAAAAACTCATGTTTTAGTTGTCCTTTAAAGTAGATATCTAACTTTAGGAACTCCAGAACAGGAGAACTTAAGATGATGCTTTGGGCACACATAAAAACTTGGTTAAATTTTCATTTTAAATATAGTACACTAAATTGGTAAGTGATCAATTATGACATATTAAGGATATCTTAAAAATAATTCTAAAGAGTGTATAAATGCTATTGGAATATTATTATATCCCATTTCAACAAATAAAAGAGTGCTATGTCAACTAAATTACAGAGTTACATAATACACCATTCTTCTACAAGATGCTTTTCACTCCTTTCTACATTCCGAATCACTAATGGAGCTTTTTAAATAAACACAGCCCTGAGCACTATCCATAAAGTTTAGGATACAGTCTAGGCCTCTATAATAAGAGATAGCCACAGTTAAGAACCATTAGTATAAATAAATAATTGCTGATAGGAGAAATTTTACATTTTAAGAAAACTGAAGTACATGAGAAGTTATGAAGTGTTCAGTATTATTACCAATGTTTTTATTTTAAGAGTAAGACTATTTTGACTCAGAAAATAATTGGTATTGCATGATAATTGTATAAATCTTAAAGTCCTTGATATTGTCACTGAGGTTTGTGCAAAACAAACTCTTAGATCGGTGTAACCTAATGAGAAGCAACCAGGCTACTTAATCTCTCCCTTGTGTATACCTGTCCCTCCAACCCAATGAGAGTATATATACATATGTCACCTTTTTTTAAAAAAAAAAATGAGTTTCCATTCTTGATTCCTTACCTTTCCTTATTCATTTGGATCATCTTTCCCCAAATAGATTTTTGAGGTTATGCCCTTTTGACTCCTGAGATACTACCTTTTGGTCTAATACTGTATAGTTGTCTGAAAAACCTCTTTGTGATTCACAGTCTTTGAATTGCTGTAGATAAGGATTCAAGATAATATTACCCATTATAAAGGTAGGCTAGAAGTGGGGATATCAGGAAGATCAGACATTTTTGAAACCTTGTCTCTACAACTGTACAATGAAGGCACTGTATTAAATTTGACCAGTTCTTAAGTGATTCATGTAACTTTGATCAGTAGATCAAAGGGAGGGACAGATGATAAATGATGGCATCATTCTATAAGTTACAGTAGTATATGAAGGAAAAAAACCATTGTTCAAAGACTAGCAGAAATCATTAATGTGTACTATATCTTGGGAAAACGTGACAGGAAACTGAAATGTATTTCTCAAACATTTTCTGCATTTTTCATATTATAGTTAAAATTGTAAATGAATTGGTTATTTTGATTAAAGCAGGTAATTTTAATTTTTGTATGTTCTTTGTAAAATCTACACATCTAACTTCTCATTCAACTGACAATCTCTAGCTTACCTTTATGTGATGCAAAATAACTTTAAAGTAGATTTCTGACTTACAGACTTCGATCATTAGTAACTTAACTGCCTTGTTTAATTTGGAACAGGACTCATGTTAGTTGCTCAGAGTCATGAAGTTCATACTGCTGACACTGGCTTAATAAGGTTGAGAGTCAGAAAGATCAGGCTACTGTCACTAATATTAGCTATTCCAGTATTTAATCATTATTTACAGACAAAAGTTTTATTAGGTAAAGTTATTCCTACAATTTATTCTTAATTATCCTTTTTGGGGTCTCTAAATGGAAAATAGAAACCAGCTCTAAGTCTCCACAAACCAGTTACCCTTATCTATCTCCATCTATTCATTCATAAATTTATTTTTGGGCTAATAAAGTATCTTGATTTTCATTTTGCTAGTATTGGAACTAGTTCTTGAATCGACTCTAACTTACGCTCTACCTCTGTCAATAAGGTAAAATTTTAAAAGTCCCACTCAGTAAAATTAGTGTAAACATTCACATATTTAATAGTACCTTTAAAATAAGCATTACTACATTTAAAATGGTTCCAAAATGAATCTATAAATGGTAATATAAATTAAAAAATATGAACTTAAACTAAATTTAACATTAGCTATACTATAAATAATGGTAAATGTATAATGTACCTTTGAGTCATTAAAATGTCTTTTAAAAGGGTAACAGCATATTACCAGAACATTAGAAACCACAGCCATAATTCTCAAACTTTTTAACAGTCTACATTTGATACCATTTTGGCCACTGCAGTCTTCAATGAATAAATTAATGCTATAATTTCCAGAATTAAGTCCCAAGTCTTCTTTTTCAATAGATCTTAACTTTTCACACTCAAAAGTTGAATACATGGTTCTTTTCAAATGAATAAAACAAGTGCTTTTATTTTAGAGATCCATTTTGCGAAGGCTCATTCGACTGAAGGAATCTCTGGGGAAAAAATGAAGAGGATATGATTATAAGTAAATTTTTACATAATCATTTAAAATGTTTTACATGGTTTTCTGCTTCCAAGTTGTGTTAAAGTTTTGCCACCAGTTCCTATTAACTTTCAAGTTAGATGTTCATTCTGCATATTCTGGTTTATATAATCTGGTTTATAGATTTCTCTATGAGGGGCATTTACAAAATGTATTACAGTAACCACTTTGTGAAATCCCTTATCATTTATTCATTTGTCTAATAAATGCTGCACATACTGTGGTAAGACAAGGAACTAAAGGATAATAGAAGAGATTTCAGAAAGATTTATTTGGGGGCTGTCACAAGGAAAAAATGCAAGTGTTTCTTTAAAATATTAAATTCTAAGTATTAAACCAGTGGTTCTCAACTTTTTGGTCTCAGGTCCTTTTTGCACTCTTAGAAGTTGATGACCCCAGAAAGCTTTTGTTTATATAGGTGGGTTATATATCGGTATCTGTCATATTAAAAATTAAGACTAAAAAAACTTTAAAATATTAATTCATTTTAAAAATTAGCCCACTATGCATTATTAAAAATAATGTCATTTATTAAAAATAACTTGTAAAAAATTTAGAAGAGTGGCACTTTTACATAGTTAATATCTGGCTTAATGGAAGATAGATTCTTACATCTGCATTCAATCATTTGCAGTATCACCTCTGAAAAACTTCACTGTACCTTCTTGAGAGAATGAATGAAAAAGGCAAATAATATCTTGGTGTTAATGAGATTAGTTTTGACCTCAGGGACACCCCCCAAGGGTCCCAGATCACACTTGAAGAACAAACCACTGTTTTAATACCTATAATCCTACTGTGAAATAATCTTCCTGGTTTTGTAGGTCAGCAAAATAAAAAACTCCAAGCAATTTTTATTTTCTAAATTTGAAGAAGTTAAGGGTAGAGGGGATACTTCTGAATGATCTCCTAATGTATTTTCCTTTATCCTTAAATTGGTTTCTTCTGCTTACCCATCCTGCCATTAAGGTTAAGCAACGAGGCTTTCAATCACCAGGAAAGAAAAAGGGCAGGTACAAAGAGGTCATATTCAGCTTGCCCTTTTGGTTCCAGAGAAAACTGTCTTGAAAGCCAGACATTGTTAAGCAATAAAAGGGTTCTTCTAAATTCCAAAAAAATTCCCTGCAAATATTAAGAACTGGAGAACTGACCATAAAGTAGCTCATAGCGGGAGGAAAAACTCAGAATACAGTATAAGGGAAAGTTTCCTTCAGTTAGGAAGAATACAGCCTTACCACTGAAAGAAATTGGAGATATCCGTAGGAAGTAAGACTAGGATTAGAAAACTGCCTGACTACCTCAGTGACCTGGCATCTTTGCTTTCTGGAACCACTGATCTAGTAAGGGTACGAGATTGAGGGAGGGGAGCAGAGGCAGCAAGAAAGCAAAAATTCCAGAAATATTGCAGAGAAAAACGTGGAGAGGATAGAGTGTTACTTCCCATTGGGAATTCTGAGAGGAAACCACCTTATAGGGTATTTCCCATCAGTACAGAGTGGTGGAAGCAAATCATGTTTTGGCAGAGAGAGAGCCTAAAATACACTGTGGGCTCTCTGGAGCCCTGGTGGTGCAGTGGTTAAGAGCTCTGCTGCTAACCAAAAGGTCAGCAGTTCTAATCCACCAGCTGCTCCTTGGAAACCCTATGGAGCACTTCTACTCTGTCCTATAGGGTCACTGTGAGTCAGAATCAACAGAACAAGTTTTTGGTTTCTTGGTGTCTCATAAATTGTGGAAGAGATTCAGGTGATCTATATGCTCTCTGTGGGGAACATGAAAGGCAGCTGACAACTGAGCCAAACTGGCCTGCCACTGGAGTCACCATCATAAAGGAGCAAGACATTGCTTAGAGGCAGAAGTGAACTTCCTGAGAAGTTCCTGGTGAGATGAGTAGGAGCATGCAGTCAGCACCCATTACTGACCTGCCTCCCCTAGGCACATCTAACTTAAGTTCCCCTGCATTCAAATGCTTTAGGAAGGGTAAGGGAGACTTGGAGAAAACCAGAAGCAAGATAAGACATTTGAACCTGAAATTGGATGAGGCAGACTAAAAGATTTTTATTACCAAATTTAAACCATAGTGTCCTCTCGATCGGATATGGACAATCATGAGGAAATTCATACAGAATTTTTACATCTCTGAGTTGAAATTGTGCATTTCAACTGTACTGTTCATTTTTTTACTCTAAAGTATCTGATCAACTAAATAAGCACTATCACAGTCAATACAGGCAACTAGGTTAATTTAGTTAAGACAATTTTCATTAAATTCATACCTTTTCTTTTTTCCTTTTTCTTCTACTATGAACAACTACCCACCCACATCCCCTATGCGCCTACTCCTGCCTCCCCATCCCCACCTTGGGATATCTTTCAGGTATCCAATCTCATTTACTCCAAGGAGACTTTCCTGACAATACCCCAAGCTAGATTTAAGTGCCTCCTTCCTATGTGTTCCATTAGCACCCTGCATTTCTACCATTATATGCTCATTATATCATTCCCTGTTTATTTGTATCTATCCTCCAGACTGAGCTTGGTGACAGCAGAGGCCATGTCTGTGTTGTTCATTCATACTGATCCTCAGCATCTATCATACAGCTGACATACAAACAGAAACTTAGTAAACATTTTTTGAATGAATGTGTGAATAAATGAGTTTTTCAGAGGTCTATACGTACAGAAATATTAGATTACTGAAGAACCCACCCACTGCTGTTGAGTCAATTCCGAAACACAGAGACCTTACAGGACAGAGTAGAACTGCCCCAGAGGGTTTCCAAGGCTGTAAATCTTTACAGAAGCAGACTGCCCCATTTTTCTCCAGTGAAGTGGTTAGTGGCTTCGAACCGCCGACCTTTTGGTTAGCAGCCAAGCACTTAACCACTGTGCCACCAGGGCTCCTTGATTAACTGAAGAAACAAACAAACAAAAAAACCCCAAACCCGTTGCCGTCGAGTTGATTCCAACTCATAGCGACCTTATAAGACATAGTAGAACTGCCTCGTAGGATTTCCAAGGAGCACCTGGTGGATTTGAACTGCTAACCTTTTGGTTAGCAGCTGAACTCTTAACCACTATGCCACCAGGGTTTCCTGAAGAGCAGGGACTAATTCCCAGGTGACTTAAATAGCCAGTTTAACTTTGTCTTCCAGTATGGTATACCATGTGTATCAACACTTTTCATATAAGCAACTTCAAAGGCCTTACAAATATTAATTTACCAGATAATTATAACTTAATAGCTTTACTATTATTAATTCAAAGAAAATGATGATAAAATATCAGTGCCACAATAATTCAACAGATGTATGTACATTTTGGTTTTAAAATGCAAAAAAAGATGGTTTACTTTTAACAAGTATGCCTTTTCCAGAATTCAGGTGCTGAGAAGTGAAATGTTATGCACTGACCTAGAAACTTTACATCCATAATGTCATTTAATCTCCACAACAACTCTTCATGGTAAATACTATCATCTCATTATACAGAGGAAAAAATCTAAAAATTAAATTACCTGCTCAAGTAGAACTAGGATTCTAGTTGTAGAAGTTGAGAAAATTTCAAGTTGTAGAAAATTTCAGTTGTAGAAAATTGCAAGTTATTTCTATTTCTGATTTGATTTGTCATACTTAGAAAGTGGAGAAAAATACTGAAGCCCTCTTGATACTCATTAAGGTTGCCTGCTTCAGTACAAATCTAGAAGAACATACTGTATAATATTTACGGTCATGGATAAGGGAAATGAATGCCTGGTGCCTGATGCATTCCAGTGATTTCTTCCACAAAAGTGCCACAAAGTTTAAAAGTGACAGAAGTTTAAAAGGAATAGTTTTAGAAGGCTAGGCTTATTATGTGTGGTATTCTGGTTACTATGAGTGCTAATGCAAATTTATGATTCTCAAATTACAACTAACTTTTATCTTGTAGATCAGTTAACATATAGCTAATAAATGGCTTTACTAGTTGAATTTGTTTAGGGAACACAATATCTGAATCTATGTAATAATAAGAAAAGTACAAGTACGACTCAAAAAAGTAATTCAAGTAGATTTCATTTTTAAAGATCTCTAAAATAATAGAAATATAAGCATACCTGTGGCAGGTGACAGGCAATACTGCCTTGTATAACTGAGGGATCTTTCTGTTTATCAGAGGCTGCAGGGCCTCTTTAAGGCGATGATAGTTTCTCTCCAGTTCCCTTTGATATTCCTTTTGATCTGACCCAATTAAGCTCTTATTTTTTCTTAAGGCATCCTCACACCTAGGAAAAACAGTTTGTTATCAAAAGATTTCTTTTGGCCTAGTCTGAGGGTTTAGTGCTATATATATATATTCATCATGATGAGCACATTCAGTTTCAGCTGAATGTTAAATATCTTCTTTTGGTTTAGGTGTAAGGTAGGGAACAAATAATCAACTGAGTTTTTTTTTTTTTTTTTAAATAAACATTCACTTACCATTTTCATTTAATTGCAAATTATTTTTTTAATATGTAATCCGAAGCCCCCCTCCCCCTTCACATATTGCCCACAGACTAGAAGCTCTTTAAGGGATGTAATAATATTCATTGGTGCCAACAGTACCAATTGCATCTGGCACAGTGCTTTGTTTATCTGTGTCCAAATGTTTCTTAAATGAATGGATCTTGGTAACAATCCTTTCTCTGACTTATTCAAATATTTAAGAAAAATATCAGGACTCAAACAGATAAATGATAACAGGATGTGAAAAAACTATATATATCAACAATTGTGGAAGGCAGCTAAAATGATGCTTAGAGAAAAATGTATAACCTTAAACGCATATGTTACAAAAGAGGGCTAACATTAAAGAGCTAAGCAACTTAAAAGAACAGAACAAACTTGCAGTATAAGGAAGAAAATAAATTAATTAACTCTGAAAATACGATAGAATAAAAAAATGCAAAAATTGGTTCTTCGGGAAAAAAAAAAACACAAAAAACTAACTTTTAGCAAGATTAAATGGGAGGCCTAAGTATCTCCTATTAGAAATTAAAAATGGAACATAACTACAAATATAGCAGAGATTAAAAGAGAAGATATTATGTACAATTTAATGCAAATCTGAAATTATACTTTTCTAGATAAATTAATATATCAAAACAGACAAAAAAAAAAACAAAACCACACCCTCACGAATAATCCTAAAACCATTCAATAAGTTGAATCAATGAAGTCACAAATCTATCCACAAAGAAAATACCAACATACAAGTTCTACTAAATACCCAGGGACAAATAATCTCAATGTAGCACAATTATTTGATAATATATTAAAAAATTATTCCAGAGTACGGGGGCGGGCGGTGGCAGACAACTATTCTTGAGAACAGTTCTCATCCCATTTATCAAGGCTGGATGCCAAAACCTAACAAGGGCTATAAGAAAAATCATAATTCAATCTCAGTCATGAAGAGTTGTAAAATAGGAAATAGATAATAGGAAATTGTTCAATGTATTAAACACACACACCATGACCAAGTTGTTTATCCCTGGAATAAATGAAAGGTGGAATTAACAGTAGAAAATCAAAAATGTAACTCACAATATTAAAAGATCAAAGGAGATACAGAAAAAGCATTTTGATAAAATTTAAAAACTTTTCATGATAAAAACTGTTAGCATAACTACAAATAGGTGGGAACTTCCTTAACCTAATGGAAAATATCTACTAAAAACCTGTAGCAAATACACTCAAAGGTGAAAACATTTTCTTTTAGATCAAGAACTAGAAAATGATCCCTCTATCACTCTTCCTGTACAACACAGTACTGGAGGTCCTAATCATCACTAAAAGACAATAAAAAGATTCCACAGATAAATTATTACAACTAACAAGTGAGTCTAGCAATGCTATGATTAAAATCAATATACAAAACTCAACTGTAATTCTGTAAACCAGCAAACAGAAAATATAATTTTAAAAGAAACCATATACAAAAGCGTAAAGGTATCAGATACTTAAGAATAAATGAAAAGATGTAAAGGCCAACACAGAAATTTAAAACAATATAAAGAAATTTAAAATATCTAAGTAAATGAAGGAATGTACCATATTCAAGAACTGGGAGAGTCAAAGTTATAAAAATGTCAATTCTCTTTCCACTGATCTATAGTTTTAGGGTTTTTTTTACTGGGTAAGGAGTGATAAATTGATTCTACAATTTAAGATTTATATGGATAGGTAAAGGGCAAAAAATAATCTTTGAGCAAGAATAAGGTGGGAGGAATTGCTCTATCAGATATCAAGACTTACTTATAAACTATGTTAACTAAGACAGCATGATATTGGCTCAAGAAGAGACAAATAGAGCAATGAAGAGAACAGAGATCCCAGAAAAAGACCCACACAAACATGGGCACTCGATTTATGATGGTGATGATACTGCAAAGCAGTGAAGGAAGGACAAGCTCTAATACATGCTGCTGGGTCAACTGGCTATCCATATGGGAAAAGAAACCTGACCCCTACCTCATATCATATCCAACTGATGGTACTGAGATAACTGGCTATCAGTATGGACAAAATTCAAACTGGATCTCTACCTTGAACCATACACAAAAATCAATGCAAGTGAATTTAAAAAAAGGTAGAAAGTAAGATTTTTGTAACTCTCTCCTCTTTATATTGATTTTTAGAGGTATCATTATATTGACTTTGAGAAGACAATATAGTAGACTATCATTGTGACCTCAGAGTAAAAAATAATTTAAACAAGACACAAAAAGTACTAGCCATAAGGGAAATAACTGAATCATCTGACTATATTAAACTTAACAACTTCTATTTATAAACAAAAGAGTAACAAGATAAGCCTCAAATTCAGAGAAAATATTTATGACACACTTATAAGTGATAAAGCACTGATATCCAGAATACATAAATACTCTTAGAAATCAGTAAGGAAAAGACAATCCTGTAAGAAAATGGCAAAAGCTTGAACATGTAACTTTACAGAAGAGGAAATAGGAATGTCTAATATACACATGACATGTTTAACCTCTCTGGTAATCAGAGAAATGAGAATTTAATCCACAGTCACATTATCATTTCACACCCACCAGATCAGTAAAAGTTAAAATCTTAGACAATATTAAGTACTGGTAGGATACACAGCAACAGGAACTCTCTCAAACACTACTTGACAGGAATATAAATTTGTCTTACCCCTTTGGAAAAAGAAGTAGCATTATCCAATAAAGCCAAACCTATGAACTAGCACCACTAATCTTAGGTATAAGCCCTAGAAAACTTCTTGCACAAGTGCATACAGAAATTGGTAGAGGATTATTTGTGTAGTATTGTTTGTAACTCCAAAAAGAACCCAAACAAACAGGAAACAACCAAACTACCTACCAACAGAAGAATGAATAAATTGTGGCATATTCATACAAAATGGAATATATGAAAATAAATGAACTACAGCAACACTTATTATCAGATACGTATCTCATAAACATTGAAAATAGCAAGTCACAGAAGAAAATATACAGTGACTTCATTTATATAAAGTTAAAAAACAAGCAAGACTAAATATATACTTTAGGGATAGATATATCCATTTATGATAAAACTATAAAGACAAGCAAGGAAATGATAAATATGAAATTCAGGATAGTGATTACCTCTGAAGGAAGGGAGGGAGATGAGATAAGAGAAAGATACATTAGGAGGGGACCCTCAAAGTAATGATAATGCCCTATTTCTTAAGCTGGGGGGTAGGGACATACTTTGTGTCTTCTTATTCTTCAATAGCAAATGTTGTAAGTATATTTTAATCTATTCAATATTTAAGGAAAATAAATTTTAAACGACAAAACCCAAAAATATAAAAAGTAAACACATGATTAATTTTTTTAGTAAAAAAAGAAATGCAAACTGAGTACCACTTAAAACTGATTAGTAAAGACACCCTAGTTAAATAGCATTACTTATAGCAAGGTGTACTGAGACTAGTACACTTTCATACTCTGTGCAATGCAAATACTTATAACCTTTTTGGAATGCACTACATAGTAAGAACCAATGAAAATGTTCATACACTTTGGCTCAGTAATATCATGCTGGGAACGTTATCCTAAAGGAATAATTCAACAAACGAAAGAAATCCACTGTAGTGTTAACTTGTTGTTAATTGCAGTCGAGTCAATTCCGACTTATAGCAACCCCATGTGTGCAGAGTAAAACTGCTCCACAGGGTTTTTAAAGCTGTGACCTTTCAGAAGCAGATCACCAGGGCTGTCCTCCTGGGTGCCTCCGGGTGGGTTCAAACCACTAACCTTTCCACTAGTAGTTGTGTGCTTAACCATTTGCGCCTACTACACCACATTAAATTCAAATAATACAATTTACAGCATATTAACTTGATGAAATACTATAACTAGTGCAATAATAGTTTAATTGGAAAATATGTTTTTAGGTTATATGTATATTAGACTGAACTATGGTAAAATATATTTGTATATTGGTATAAAAAATGAAAGACAGTATACAAAAATAAAAATTTAGTATTGGCTATGACCTTCTTTGTAAGGTTTATATATTTTGGGGGAGAGATGGTTAGTTTTTTGGGGGGTTTTATTTTGTTTATTTAAAGGTGGAAAACCTTCTTTATAGACAGTAATATGTCAGGAAATCTGCTGACTACAGGAATTCATTACCTTATAGCAAAGACATACAAAGAGGAAGATACATTTTTAGATTTGCAGTCATAGTAAAATATTCTAACACAATAACAAGAAAAGATGTATCTGATTATCTCTTACTAAATGTCTATGAGCTGAAGTAAGTATTGTTCTGAGATCATCTGGCTCACAAAGACAGCAGAGTTTTTTTTTTTGTTGTTGTTTTTTATGAAATCTCCCAAATAATACGATTAATGCTAGAAATATGTCAACTCTACAGGTATGAAACAGGTTTTGTTCTTCTACTACCACAGTTCAACTACTCCATACATTAGGAGCTATGTCTCCTGTTATTTCCTAAGACCAATTCTATAAGGCCATCTAGTCCAATAATCAGATTATAAAACCTCAGAATTCTGTTTACCATGTTTACCCAGGAGAAATTGCTAACAATTCATGATAGCTATTGAAATAACAAGGAAGATACCATCTCAAAATACTTGAACAAATTAGCATTATCTATATTGTTCTGATGACAAAGTAGATGCGAAGTAAAATTATTTCCATCTCTAATAAACCCATTCAATGAATGATTTTATAAGAGAAACCACAATTCCTAGGGAGTCAAAGACTGAGCTCTGACTATCGTTCTGATGCTGCTTTGTTAGGTGACTGTCAAGTGTTTTACTTAATGGTATGTAGGGCCCTTTCAATCTGGTCCTAATCTACTTTTCCAGTCTTTCTTTGACTACTTTTATTCATATATTCCATGGTTCCAGCTTCACTTGACTACTTGTCTTTCCCAGAACAGATTCTGATCTTTCTCATGCTTTTCTATTTGGGATACTCATTACCTCTTTTCAGCCTGAAAAACTAATATTCATCCTCCAAGGTCCATATCAAACGTCAACTCCTGTGTGAAATCTCCCCTGACATCGTCAAGTAGAATTAAACATTCTCTGTTTTACATAATGCTAGTAAGGCAAAAATCAAGTTGATAAATGACTATTTTCCCCCACTGATACAAAATTTATTTAACACCTATTTATTTTGTACCAAGTACTAGCCTAGAAATTTTCCCATTGTGCAGAAAAGAGTTAACATAGCAGGTCTGAGACTGATATCCTTAGGAAGGCCTGCTTCCAAGGTTGGCTCTTGGCTGGTATCTGGGCATTTAGATTTTGGGAGGGTTCCCATCATTCCCAGAATAGATAAGAGTGGCTAAACTGTTTATACAAATAATATGTTTTATGTTGAACACCTGCTTTCCTTCTGAGAGTCTGCAGTTTTGGTATGTGTCAGGCAGAGGGTGCCTGTGTGACAAGTTTCCAGTAAAAACCTTGGGCACTTAGTCTCTAATAAGCTTCCTGGTAGACAACATTTTGCACATTGTCATAACTCCTTGCTGAAGTAATTAAGCACATCCCGCATGACTCCCCTAAGAGAGAAGCCTTGGAAGCTCATGCCTGGTTTCCTCCAGACTGCACCCCATGCACCTTTTCCCTTTGCCAATTTTGTTTTGCATCCTTTCACTGTAATAAATATTTACCATGAGTACAACTATATGCTGAGTTCTATTAGTCTTCCTAGTGACTCACTGAACCTGGGGGTAGACTTGAGAACCCTGAACACACCCATGTATTATTTCAGCTAATTTGCCAAACCACCTAATGGGAGGTAGATATTATTATGTTTACTTTACAGATTAGAAAACTGAGGATCATAGAGAATAAGTGACCTGGAAAAGGACATACAATGATAGGTCAGGATTTCAGCACAGATCTTTTGCTTCCAAGTTTGTTATCTGTATGTTTCCTGAGGGAAAGGAAGTGGAAACTCACATATTGAAGGTTCATAATAAATAACAGCCTTAAAGTCAAATTGTCTAATAATGTTGACAGGTTCAAAAAATTCCTGAGCATTGGTTTTTCTAATCTTTAAATTTAAAATATGGTGTAATAAGGGTGTGTAGGGAGGGAATAAGTATTTGCTACTAAAGAATAGTAAATTATACATAAATTATTTCTCTTTGTGAACCACTTCTTATATTTTGTCTTTAAATGGTCCCTTAAGACCCTTATGCCATACTGTAGCATGGAACATTTTCAATTTGAAGATCTTTACGCAGGAAGCCTTGAATACCTTTTAGTAAAATCTTTGAAGCAGAGTCGCAGTTTATTATGATGTCTGAAGAGCTTTGGGTCACTGGGTATTTCTGATAGGAAAACCTGGGCAACTTCCAATGGCCCCTGTAAAATAAGAAAATAAAATAAGAAGTGTGTTTTTTTCTTCTCTAAAACCACAAAGATTGAATTTACCCAAATGATTTTTCCCAGTGCTGGGATGGCTGCACTTAATAAGTATATATGTCTATTCCTATATTAAAACTCTTCAGAGACAGACTCTGGCAATACGTTTTTAGTTTTTCCTAATGTCAAATCTCTGTTCTTGCCTACTGAAATTAACTTCTTATAATTTCATTCCTTAAAGAAATAGAATATGAGCTCAAGGACCGTGTTCATTAATGCAGTTTCTCTTGCATTGGTTACATTAATTCATCCTAGATGTAAAAGTTGTCAGGCTGTTACATGTGCCAATCCACTGATCATCAGACTTGATTTTGCTAATACAGCTTCCCTTGGTATTTTAAATATGTTCCTGACACTGTAAGTTTGAAGAAGATGGTCTTTTGCAAGTAAGTTGTATCTTTCGAAGGTAGAGCCTCCAAATCATGTGCATTTTTAGGAGGTAAAGACCTTAGGGTGTTTACTTCAGTTTTAGTAGAGAATTTTTTGGCTTTGTTCCTTTAACCTAAAAAATAGTTAAGAAATATTATGTGAAATCTTACTTGAAAGCTTTCTGAATTTTCCCTTACCTTGGAATATTTCCAAAGATTGAGACTAGGCCTAAAATAATCAGCAAAATAATCTGAATGAACCAACTAAAAGGAGATACTGGGGATGGTTTCTAGTCACATATAACGACAATACATTGTGTTTACGTATTATTAAATTTTTCAAAATGATTCCATATCACTTGTTTAATCCTCACTACTCATTGTGAAGGAGATCTGGAAAAGATAATATCAAGGATTATCTAAGATAGTGGGAGTTCACATATGCATCTGCAAAGCTCTGAAAATGAGCACTCCTTTTTAGGTCACATTCTTTCAGTGCTGTTGATGTTAGGTGCCATCAAGTCAGTTTCGACTCATAGCGACCTTATGTACAACAAAACAAAACAATGCCCAGTTCTGCGCCATACTCACAATCGTTGTTATGCTTGAGCCCATTGTTGCAGCCACTGTGTCAATCCATCTTGTTGAGGGTCTTCCTCTTTTTCGATGACCCTCTACTTTACTGAGCATGCCAGGGACTGGTCCCTCCTGATATCATGTCCAAAGTATGTAAGAGGAAGTCTTCACCATCCTCGCCTCCAAGGAGCATTCTGGCTGCACTTCTTCCAAGACAGATCTGTTCATTCTTCTGGAAGTCCGTGGTATAGTCAACATTCTTCACCATAATTCAAAGGTATCAATTCTTCTTCGGTCTGCTTGTCCAGCTACCAAATACATATGAGGCAACTGAAAATACCACGGCTTGGGTAAGGAGCACCTCAGTCCTCAAGGTGACATCTTTGCTTTTTAACACTTTAAAGAAGTCTTTTGCAGCAGATTTGCCCAATACAAGATGTCGTTTGATTTCTTGACTGCTGCTTCCATGGGTGTTGATTGTGGATCCAAGTAAAATGAAATCCTTAACAATGTCAATCTTTTCTTCATTTATCATGATGTCACTTATTGGTCCAGTTGTGAGGACTTTTGTTTTGTGTTGAGGTGTAATCCATACTGAAGGCTGTAGTCTTTGATCTTCACCAATAAGTGCTTCAAGTCCTCTTCACTTTCAGCAAGCAAGGCTGTGTCATCTGCATACCGCAGGTTGTTAATGAGTCTTCCTTCAATCCTGATGCCGCATTCTTCTTTATATAGTCCAGCTTCTTGTATTATTTGCTCAGAATACAGACTGAATAAACATGGTGAAAGGAGACAACCCTGATGCACACGTTTTCTGATTTTAAACCACGCAGTATTCCCTTGTTCTGTTCGAATGACTGTCTCTTGGTCTATGTACAGCTTCCTGTAAACAACCAAGTGCTCTGGGATTCCTGTTCTTTGCAATGTTATCCATAATTTATTATGATCCACACAGCTGAATGCCTTTGCATAGTCAATAAAACACAGGTAAACATCTTTCTGGTATTCTTTCAGTACAAGCTTCGTAAGGAAAGGTCATTTTAAGTCAATCAATTCTTTCTTAATAGAAAGGATAACAGCAGATAGGTAGAAAAGCATAATAGTATTGAAGCCAATTGTGAATACCTTAATAACTGAGATTACAGTAAAAAAACTTTTGTTTTTTAGTTTACCCTCATTATATTACAACTACTTCTAACACATATTCTTTCACCTGGTTTAGCATATTTGTGATCTTTGTAAAGTACAATAATTAAGTTATTCCAAATTCCATTTATAACTTAAATCACACAGTGCTAGCAGAAAGCACCGACCTGATTCACTGTTGTGCCCACAGATCCCTGGAGTACCATCTGAAGCATTTTGGGGTCTGCTGGATCCTGATGTGTTGCAAATGCCAACTCCTGTGTCTTCTTCTGCATGTCTTCAATAGCAACTTCAACTGGTGTCAAGATGATCTGGGTGAAAGAGCACCTATTAATTAGGTCAGTGTACTGATGGAAAGTTATTTAATAAGCTTTGTATATAATAAATTAAAACTAGAAAAAAAGGAGAGGCCAATTATAAACTTTTATCTAAAAATAAAATTCCAAACTTTAGATTCTTAAATGAAAAAAACCAACCTTTTAAAGCATAAGCTGAATTATTAGCAAATTGAATCCAACACTATATAAGTATATTATATACCATAAATAAGTGGGATTTATCCCAGGTATGCAACACTGGTTCAGCTTTCAAAAATCAGTTAATGTCATCTACCATACCAACAGGCTAAAGAAAAATCATATGATCATATCAACAGATACAGAAAAAGCATCTGACAAAACCCAAACCCCATTCATGATAAAAACTCTCAGCAAACTCAGAATAGTGGGAAACTTCCTCAACTTGTTAAAGGACAACTAGAAAAAACCTACAGTCAGCATCATACTTAATGGTGAGAAACCAAATGCCTTCTCTCTAAGACTGGGAACAAGGCAAGAATGTCCCCTCTAACCACTCCTATTCAACATTGTACTGGAAGTCCTAGCAAATGCAACAAGACAAGAAAGGGAAATAAGAGGCATATAGATTGGGAAAAGAGAAATACAACTGTCTGTTTACAGATGACATGATTCTCTATGTAGAAAACCCCAAAAAATCTACAAAAATACTCTTGGAACTAATAAGTTATTATAGCAAAGGTTGAAGGATATAAGGCTAATTTACAAATATCAATTGCTTTCCTATATAACAGCAATGAATGACTGGAATTTGAAATTAAAAACACAACACCATTTACATTAGCAGCAATAAAAAAAGATGAAGAATTTAGGAATAAACCTAAAAATATATTTACAGGATCTACACAAAGAAAACTACAAAACTCTGATAAAACAAATCAAAGAAGATCTAAATAAAACCTCTTCCATGTTAATGGATAGGAAGACTCAAGATTGTTAAGATATCAGTTCTTCCCAACTTCATCTATAGATTCAACGCAATCGCAATCCCAGCAATTTATTTTGTGGGTATCAGTAAATTCATTTTAAAGTTTACATGGAAAGGCAAAGGACCCAGGATAACCAACATAATACGTAAGAAGAAGAACAAAGTCGGAGGACTGACGCTACCTGATTTCAAGACTTACTATAAAGCTACAATAATCAAGACAGTATGGTATTAGTAAAAGAACACAACAACAGATCAAGAGTATAGAATGAAGAACCCAGAAACAGACCCACACAAATACAGTCAATTGATTTTTGACAACGGAGCAAAGGCAATTCAATAAAGAAAGAATCATCTTTTCAACAAATCATGTTAGAACAACGGGACATCCACATGAAAAATATAAATCTAGATAATGATTCTTCATCTTTTATAAAAATTAATGCAAAATGACAACCCAATTAAAAAATTGGCAAAGGATATGAACAGACACTTCACCAGAGAAGACATTCAGATGTCTAACAAACACATGAAGAAATGCTTACGACTTCCGGTAACATGGCACTCTAGGCAGAAGCACCATGCCATCCCTCCACAACAAAGATCTGAAAAACTAAGCCAAACAGAGAAAACAGCAATCCTGAAACCCTAAAACATCAAATGAAGAGATAAAGAACTCAGCCAAGCACGAAATGGAGTGAGAAAACTGACAGAGAACGGAGAGCGAGGAGAGGTTCATCCAGAGATTCCCTATCAGCTAATGCAGCACAGATCCGCCATCTTGGACTCCTATCAGAGACCAGCAAATAGGGGGTATGAGAAAGCAGCTTCACGGAGGAGACAGAACAACCGGTAATAGGCGGTATACGCTTTCCCACCGCCCACCCTTATTTACCCCCACTCGGCCTCCTCTGCTTCCCATGGCCACAGTCTCGTGGCCAGGAAGCACAGGCTGCTTGGATTCCACCCGCCCGCACTGGCTGACTCCCCGTGTGCCATTTGTTGGCTGCTGGTGTCGCTTTTATCCGCTTCTTTTGATTTCTTCCTTACCTCTCACCACCTCCCCCTCCTTTCGCTCAAATACCTGGCTCTGTGCCCCATCTTTGCTTCTTCCTGGGGGGCTGCGGAGCTCCATTCGAGTGTGGAACTGCATCCCAGTCTGTGCTGCCACACCGGTGGGATCCCGGGGCTTTTGTTTGTTTGTTTGTTTTGAACTGTTTGTTTGTTTTCTTTTTCTTTTCTTGAGTTGGGAGCCCATTCTGGCCGGGCAGTGCTATGAAGCTTGGGACCTACCCCCGCAGCTTGCACAGACACACGGAGGGATCCCTGAAGGCATTTCTTTTTTTTTGTGGGGTTTTTTTTTTTCTGTTTTTTGGGGGGCTTTTCTTGTTCTTCTCCTTTTTTTTTTTTTTTAATTTGTTTTGCTTTTTTTTTCCCTCTTTTCCCCTTTTTGTCTTTCTTCATTACTCAGTTTCTCGTCTCTCTACACCTTCGTTCTCTTCCTGTCCCCTGAATACCTGGCGCTGAATTCCTCCAGGCCTTCTAGCCAGGCTGTACTGCAACACCTGGGAACAACTTCCCCAGACCTCGTACGGCACCAGTGGGATCGCTAGGAGCTTTGCTGTTCTTTTTTCTAATTTTTATTTATTCATTCTTTTCTTTTTTTTCTTATTCTTCTTCCCCTTTTTGTTTTTCTCCATTTCATAGTCTCTCACCTCTCCACTCCAACGGCAAGCTACCCTAGCACTCTTTTTTGTTTGTATGTTTTTGGCTCCTATTCCTCTCTCCCCTCTCCCATACCCATCTTAGCTCCACACATCACAATCTCCCCCACCCCACACCATTCTGCCTACCTGCACCATGCGCTTAACATGACACAACCAAGCAGCACAGGCACAGCCTACCGGAGCCTGCTCTGCACGGATTACTGACCCGCCCTGGTGGCTGCAGTAAGTGCCACAAACAACTCATCCCAGCGACTCGTCTTCAGCTAGACCTGCCCTGGTGTACCATATCTGAGCGACTGACCCTGCCAATTACAGAAGGAAGTGAAAAGTATCGTGCCCACAGACGAGCAAACAACAAATTTCACGGTAACCACAAAGAAAGTTAACAAACCTACTCATCAAAATGAAGAAGAAAAACATAACGTCTCAGTAAAAACAAAACCTACAAGAAAAAAAAAAAAGATGGAAACAACCTAGATGCCCATCAACAGATGAATGGATAAACAAACTATGGTACGTACACACAATGGAGTATTATGCAACAATAAAGAACAACGACGAATCTGTGAAACATCTTATAACCTGGATGAATCTGGAGAGTATTATGCTGAGTGAAATAAGTCAGTCACAAAAGGACAAACATTGTATCAGAGCACTATTGTAAAAACTCATGAAAAGGTGTACATACAAAAAGAAACAATCTTTGATGGTTACAGGGATGGGGTGAAGATGGAAAAACACTAACTAGACAATAGATAAATGGTAACTTTGGTGAAGGGTAAGACAGTACACAATACTGGGGAAGCCAGCGCAACTTGTACAAGGAAAGGTCATGGAAGCTCCACAGATACATCCAAACTCCCTGAGGGACCGAATTGCCGGGCTGAGCGCTGTGGGGACCATGGTCTCAGGGAACATCTAGCTCAACTGGCATAACATAGCTTATAAAGAAAATGTTCTACATTCTACTTTGGTGAGTCGTGTCTAGGGTCTTAAAAGCCTGTGAGCAGCCATCTAAGATACTCCACTGGTCTCACCCCTTTCGGAGCAAGGGACAATGAAGAAAACTAAAGATACAAGAGAAAGATTAGTCCAAAGGACTAATGGACCACATCTACCATGGCCTCCATCAGACTGAGTCCAGTACAACTAGACAGTGCCCAGCTACCACTGACTGCTCTGACAGGGATAACAATAGAGGGTCCCAGACAGAGCTGGAGAAAAATGTAGAACAAAATTGTAACTCACAAAAAAAGACCAGACTTACTGGTCTGACACAGACTGGAGAAACCCTGAGAGTATGGCCCCTGGACAGCCTTTTCAGCTTGGTAATGAGGTCACTCCTGAGATTCACCCTTCAGCCAAAGATTAGACAGGCCCATAAAACAAAAGAAGACTAAAGGGGCACAACAGCCCAGGACAAGGACCAAAGGCAGGTGGGGACAGGAAAGCTGGTAATAGGGAAGGGAGAGTGTTGACATGTCGTGGGGTTGTTATCCAATGTCATAAAACAATATGTGTATTAACTGTTTAATGAGAAACTAGTTTGTTCTATAAACCTTCATCTAAAGTACAATTTAAAAAAAAAAACACGTTTTTTTCATGGCACAAAATATATCCTTTTTTTTAAAGCACCCTAATGAGACTAAGAAAAGTGTATTACTGAGAGAACTTGTCTACAGCCATACACTAACTGCAGAGACATGTTTAAACAGTTTTTTGGGGGGGGAATAAACCCATCCATATATGAACTGGAACACCAGTAGCAACACTTTTTGACTTACTCTCGTACACACAATGAATACTACGTAACGATAAAGAATAACAACAAATCAGTGAAACATCTCACAACATGGATGAATTTGGAGGACATTTTGCTGAGTGAAATAAGTCAATCACAAAAGGATAAATATTGTATGAGATCACTATTATAACGAAACAAGAAAAGGTTTACACATGGGAAAAAATAAAAAATAATACAAAATGGACCATAAACCTAAAGGTAAAACTATAAAATTTCTACAATATAACACAGAAGAAAATCTACATGTCCTTAGGTTTGGCCACAACTTTTCAGATATAGCATCAAAAGAACAATTCATGAAAAAATAATTGTTAAGTTTTATTAAAATAAAAAACTTCTGGTCTGCAAAAGACACTGTTAAGAGAATGAAAAGAAACAGACTGGAAGAAAATATTTTCAAAACCCATATCTGATAAATGATTTGTTTCCAAAATATACAAAGAATTCTTAAAACAATAAGAAAACAAACACAACTAAAAATGGGCAAAGATCTGAACCGATAGCTCACCAAAGATGGAAAATAAGCAAATGAAAAGATGCTCAACATGTCATTAAAAGACAAAAAAAACCCAAACTTGTTGCCATCAAGTCCATTCAGACTCATGATGACCCCCATGTGTATCCAAGTAGAACTGTGCTCCACAGAGTTTTCAGTAGCTGATTTTTCACAAGTGAGTTGTCAGGCCTTTCTTCTGAGTCACTTTTGTGTGGACACAAACTAACTTTTCACTTAGCCACTAAGCACTTAACCATTTGTGCCACCCAGGGACTCCCATATGTCATGAGAGAAACGCAAATTAAAACAACAGTGAGATACCACTATATACCTACTAGAATGGCTACACTCCAGAACACTGACAATACCAAATGCTGACAAGCAACAGGAACTCTCATTCATTAATGATGGGAATGCAAAATGGTATAGCCACTTTGGAAACAGTTTGGCAGTTTTTTACAAAACTAAACATAGTCTTACCATATGATCCAGAACTCACACTCCTAAGTATTTACGCAAATGAGTTGAAAATGTATGTCCACACAAAAATCTGTACACAAATGTTTACAGCAGCTCTATTCATAACTGCCAAAATTGGAAGCAACCAGGCTGTCCTTCAAAGGTGAATGAATAAACAAACCGTGCTACATCTATACAGTGGAATATTAGAGATAAAAAGAAATGAGCTATGTAGCCACAAAAAGACATGGAGGAACCTCAAATGCATATTGCTTAGTGAAAGAAGCCAATCTAAAAAAGCTACATACTGCATAGTTCCAACTATATGACATTCTGGACAAGGCAAAACCAGAGAGACAATAAAAAGATTAGCTGTTGCTAGGGGTTCAGGGGGAGTGATGAATAGGTAAAGCACGGGATTTTCAGGGCAGTGAAACTATCTTGTATGATACTGTAATTATGAATACACGATATGCATTTGTCAAAACTCACAGAACAGTACAACATAAAGAGTGAACCCTAAGGTAAACTATGGACTTCAGTTAATAATTATGTATTAATATTGGTTTATCTATTGTAACAAATGTACCACACTAATGGAAGATGTTAATAAATAATAGGGGAAACTATGAATGGGGGGAAATCAAACGACATATTGCACTGGGCAAATCTGCTGCAAAAGACCTCTTTAATGTGTTAAAGAGCAAAGATGTCACCATGAGGACTAAGGTGCACCTGACCCAAGCCATGGTGTTTTCAATTGCCTCATATGCATACGAGGCCTGCACTGATGCCTTTGAATTATGGTGTTGGCAAAGAATATTGAATATACCATGGATTACCAGAAGAACAAACAGATCTGTCTTGGATGAAGTACAACCAGAACGCTCCTTAGAAGCAAGGATGGCAAGACTTCGTCTTACATACTCCGGACATGTTATCAGGAGGGACCAGTCCCTGGAGAAGGACATCATGCTTGATAAAGTAGAGGGTCAGTGAAAGAGAGGAAGACCCTCAACGAGATGGACTGACACTGTGGCTGCAACAATGGGCAAAAGCATAGCAATGACTCTGCGGATGGCGCAGGACCAGGCAGTGTTTCATTCTGTTGTGCATGGGGTTGTTACGAGTCAGAACTTACCCAGTGGCACTTAAAAACAACATGAGTCGGGGAGAAAGCGGCTAGATCCATGGGAACTCTGTGTACTATCTGCTCAGTATTCTGTAAACCTCAAACTGTTCTAAAAAATAGTCTATTGATTTAAAACAAAAAAAAACATTAAAAATGTTTTAAAAAGTATAAGCTGAGAGCGAACTAGGGGCTGAGAAAAAAAGTTAAAAATGGATGACTCAAAAATGGGTAAAGTTCTAGTATGTTTACATATGAGAGGTGGTACACATCTTCTGTTACATCCACATTGTTGGCACCAATATACTGATTTCACTAATTCCTGTTTCCCTACTTGTCGAGTTCCTGGGTGGCACAAATGGTTAAGTGCTTGACTACTAACCAAAAGGTTGGTAGTTAGAACCCACCTGAGGTGCCTCAAAAGAAAGGCCTGATGATCTGCTTCCAAAAGGTCACAGCCTCGAAAACCCAGTGGAGTGCAGTTCTACTCTACACACGTAAGGGTCACCATGAGTCAGAGCTGACTCAATGGCAACTGGTTTGGTTTTTTTTTGGACTTACCTCCTCTTTGTGAGTGACATTGACCCTTGTTTTAATATAAGGAAAGGCATGTGAAGTAGTCAGAATGGTCTTCCGCTTAAACTGTTCATGAAGTTCTCCATGGGCACGACCATCTAAAGTGAAGGGTGTACAGTACATGAAACGACGAAGATTATAATTTTTATCAAAATATGTGATTCTGTCCTTCATCTCATATGTATCAAAGTATGGCTCCACATAGGTAATCTGAATATATGCCTAGGAAAAGAAAAAGTCCTTCATTTCATCACTGCTAAATCATCACTTAGTTTTTCTCAAACAAAATCATAAGGAGGATCTCAAAGATACGCTTATATGTCATTAGTGTCTAGTCAGCCTTACCTTGTTAGGATCTAATTTACATTTGTCTACAGGATTAGAGTCCTTGATTACTTCAACCACATCCTCTCCAAATCTTTCTCCATAAAATCCCTACAATAAAGGGGAAAAAAAACCTTTTACATGAAGTTAACAGAATTAGAAAACAGAGAAAGCCTCTGATGAAGACTCTTGAGCAAACTTAGGGCATTTAGTAAGTTCTTGTATGCCCGTGCTAATAATTCAAAATAATAATTAATTAGGCTCACAAAAATTTTAGTCTATCAAGTTAGCATGGTCTCAGTCCACATTTATCTGATATGATCATCATCTACTCACTTTAAATAACGCAGTATATAATTAAATAACAATTTTTTCCAATATGAATTCCAGATTTCACAAGAGTTCCGCAAGAAAAACAAAAAGCGAACAGAAAGCAAAGACAAAACAAACTCATTATCTCTCATGTACAGGATCGCACTTTTATTGAATTTACTGTGGCCTCACTTCTTGTAGACCATGGGTCAATCAATATTATTTTCATTAATGATTTAACGTAACATTCCAGAGTTTTCAATTACATGCATCGATCTTTTAAGATTTTATATAGGTTTAGATTTTGAAAGAACAACCCTAGGCCTAAAAAGTGGTCTGATGTCAGAACATAATAACTTTTCCATATGACACTATGTAGGAGGTTGGGCATGGGTAGAGCTATTCAAAAGGAAAAATGAAACTCAAATCTTCAAAAGAGAACCCCTACCTTCAAGGTAATTTTTATGACTGGGTAAGTTTGGGAAACACTGTCTTAATGAATATTTCTCAAGACCTACCTAGCCCCTTGGATTGAATTGTGCACCCTAATCCCCAAAATATGTTGAGGGCCTAATCCCTGTGCTTGTTTGGAAATAAAGTCTTTCTTTGAATATGTTATCAGTTAAGATCACACCAGAATAGGGTGAGTCCCAATCCCTTCTGATGGTGTCTTATAAAAGGGAGCAACAGATAGAGCCACACAGGGATAAGACACCACATGAAGATACAATCTATAAGGCAAGGAATGCCAAGAGACACCTAGGACAACCAAAAGCTGGAAGAGACAAGGAAGGATCTGCCCCTAGAGCAGACAGAGAGAATATGGCCCTGTCAACACCCTGAATTCGACCTCTGGCCTCCAGAACTGTGAGACAATAAATTTCTGTTCTTTAAAGCCACTTACTTTGTGGTATCACCTACTTTGTGGTATTCTGTTATGGCAGCCCAAGGAAACTAAGACGCCTCTTAGAACAAAGGCCACAGTTTAGCCTATTTATGAAAGTTGAATGTTATATAAGAATATAACATTCAAGAAATAAACATTAGCTGAGAATAAAAACAATGCTTCTTTAACTTTCATGTGAACACAAATCACCTGAGGATTTGTTAAAATGCAGATTTTGATTCAGAAGGTCTGGGGTGGGACCTGAGATTCTGCATTTCAAACAACCTCCCAGGTGATTTCAATGCTTCTGTTCCACAGACCACACTAAGTAGCAAGAATAGAAAACAGCTTGAAAGAATTACTATAACAGAAAAGATTGGTTAGCCTGATAAATATGAACACCAATCATTTATGGTGAAAATTAAGACATTATAAAGGTCAAGGGATTCTAAGAGGTGTTAAGGTCTGATTTCAGGTTTTTAAGTTCTAAAGTCATCTCACTGGGAACCAGTTAAGCCAGAGTTAAGCACTTGGTCAGAAATTTCTTGGGGTTCCAGTTCTAGTTCCATCATTAGCTGCTACTTAATTCTTTATGCCTTTTTCTCTAATATGTGACTAATACTATACATTTCTCCATAAATCACAGGAATTCTGAGGGATACATGGATTTCTAAAATATGTGTGAAAATAGAGCCTCAAAATAATAAATTACTTTACTGTTGCCATAAGAGATATTAGAAGGGTATGATTGTACCTATCAAAATTCATATCCTCTAAGGGAATAGTTCATTTGGCAAGATTTTGGCTTATTAAACGATTAGATCTGGATGTGTAAATCTATTCATCATAGAGAACACAAATTAAAGATGACACTTTATGAACCACCACAGCATTCACCTCCAGTCTGTGAGATATCTCTGCAAGTTTGGTTATTGCAGGCTCCTTGTAAACAAATTCTTGTTCATCCAAATCCCCGAACTTTGTTCCATAAAAACCAACACGAAAATAGGTGCCAAACATCCGCTTACCATCCTAGGTTTAGGAAAACGAAGAAACTTTAATATACTGTCTTTTTCTTTACATTATGCTTAGATTGCTTTAGTGCAAAATTTCAAAAAGTTTTAAATAAAATTTTCATTAGTTTACTATTTCTTAAATGAAGGTAAAAGAAAATATTGCTGTACGCTTTAAATCCATACAACTGAGATAAATTATTTTCCTTATTACACAAAATGATGTTTAGTATAACATGGACTATATATCTTAACTGTCCTGAAATTAGAGCACAGTAAATAAAGTTACATTTAAAAACATTAACTTTTTTATTTTTAGTTAGCAGTGGCCTTTATGTAATATCCTTACATATACTAAATGAGATCATAAAAGTTAGAAGCCAAGCACAGCACTCAGCATAGAGTAGGCAACCAGTAAATGTCAAGACCCCCCCCAAAGTACTCAACCATAAAAATATATCATCTGTGTCCTGCTGATAAAAATATCTAAGGTGTGGAAGAGTAACTAAAAATTTAACAAAGGAAAAAAAAAGTATGAATGAAAGTTAATAAAAATTTTTGAGATGAGTTGGTTATTCTAAAGTCCCAAAACCACCCATTGCATGCATCAACCACATATCCAAGTACAGAGTACACTAAGGTCACCTTAACTCTTACAAAAAGAATCTGAAGGCAAATCCCTTCAATACAGATAAATATTTGGAAGCTTTCTATACAATTCTTACAATTCAGACATAAAGCTATTTCCGAAGAACTTTGTGGTGGCTCCTGTGTACACAGATACACATACATATTGAAATAAGTCTAAATTCTCATTAAACCTAATCTGCTTTATACTTATTTTTTCAGTACTGAGTTCTTCCTTGGAAGGCAAAAGCCTACCTAAAATAAGCCAAAACTGTTACAGATAATTAAGCAAAATGGGAAACTCTGTTCTTACTTTATCAGTATGGTAATAAATGAGTTCAGTGATTTAAAAAAAGAACTCCATATTTTTATCTTTATTTGTAGAAATAAACTTTTAAAGAAAAATGTCTTTGGAACTAAAGAAACTTAAGGTTTCTAATCTAAAACACACACACACACACACACACACACACACACACTTTCCAAGATTATTTCAAAATTTAACAATTAACTGAGTTCCACAGCAAATGAAATCTCTGCAGATGGATTAAATGTATTCAATGAATATTCTGATTAAGCCATCAATAAGCCAATGGAATAATATCATAATAGTAAAATTTGACATAATCAAGGAACAGAGGCATTGCCTTGGAAATCTGAGAAAATTAATAATTTGTTATTTTTATTTTTAAAATGTCATATACATATATACATTGCTACATTCAAAACAGCCAATATTAAAAATATTATTATTATGGCTGTAATCCTCTCAGAGGTTTCCAATTTAAAACACTATAATATACACTACTAATTCTTCAATATTGTGGCCCTTTAAATATCTGAAGACAGGTAAGGACTTGTTTCCCTTAGCTAAGCTTTCCATTTCTCTATCAATCCTGATACGACAGCAATTACTATCTTCTTTGCATTTTATTAGTTTGTCAATACCATTTTCTAAAACATGGTATCCCAGTAATAAACACAATACTGCTGATCTGATCCGATCAGTGAAGGTATCAGTGGGTTCACTGCCTCCCTGGATCTGGACGCTGAATTTTATTAAGGTAGCTTAAAACTGAAATAGTTACTGAGCAGCCATTTTAAACTCTTCTTATATCCTTTCTCATATTGACATTCAGTTCAAGAAAAAAAAATTGGAGTGCTTATTATGTGTTAGCCACTCTTCATCCTTAGTACCAGGAAAATAAAGGTAAGTAAGACTTGGTTCCTGCTATTAAGGAACTCAAAAAAGTCAGACATATATTCAAATAATTACAATATGAGCTATATTAGTATGTACAAAATAAAAAGTATCGAGAAAGGAACAATTAATCCCAGTGGATTTCACAAAAAAGCTGACACATAAATAGGGTCCTACAACTCAAAAGAACTGGCCAAGTGATGGGGGAGGGAAAGAAGGCCATTTCAGCACAGGAGAAAAAAAATAAGCAAGATATAAAGTCATAAAACAGAATGTATGTGAATGAAACCATTCATTCATTCAACAGTTATTTACTGAGGGCCTACTATGTGTCAGCAAACTGTTTCTAGACATTTGTGATAAATCAGTGAACAGAAGAAACAAAGATCCCTGCCCTCTTGAAAAACAATAAACCAAAAGTATATAAGCAAATTACTTAGTATGTTAGAGAGAGCTAAGTCGTGTGTGTGTGTGTGTGTGTGTGTGTGTGTGTGTGTGTGTGTGTGTGTATCTGTGTGTGTGTGTGTGTGTGAGGTAGATCGGGAGGCCTGGGTGGAGGTAGCAATATTTAAAAGAAGGTGATCAGGACAAGTCTCATCAAGAAGACTTGGAGGTGAGAGAGTTAGTTATTCATGAGCATCTGGAGGAGGTGCATTCCAGGCAAAGCAAACAGCCAGTGTAAAGGCCCTAAGGCAGGAGACTGCCTAGGTGTGTCTGAGGAACAGGAAGGTGGCCAGTGTGACTGAAGCAGAGTAACCAAGGGGGAGAATAGGAGGAGATAAGGTCAGAGAGGAGTCTGACACTACTGGAATTTAAAATGAACATGTGTGTGTGCACTGTGAGGGAGGAAGTGGCAGGGGATAAGGCTAGGGAAGGCTAAGAGTTTCAGTAAATTTATTTTCAACTGAGAAAAAGTTCTCTAGCATGAAACTACTGGCCCTATCCAGTTCATAAAAGCATAATCACATAGCCATGCCTTCTAGAAAAATAGAGCTTCTTTTTTATTTCTTCTTCAGTTTTCAACCACAGGATAGCTTTTTTTCCTTCGAATTAAAGGAAAAGAAAAATCCTCTTTCCTAAATCTAGTTCATGTTTTTTTTAGTATTACTTTGCTTTGCTGTTATAAATTCTTTCTAAACTTCCCATCACTCCTACATCCACATTATTCTTTGCCAACAGTTCTACTTATTGCTTCCACAATCTTCTGGGCAATGAAACTCGTCCCAGACAAGTAAATCCACTTAGCACGTCTCTAAATTGCTGAAGTCTCTTATGACAAATACATCTTAAATCTGTTCTAGTTTTGTAATGTTTATTTTAGTAAGAAACATTCTGTTAGGCTAGTTATATATGTCCACAATGACATCATTTCTATAACTTCGTTTATCCTCATCCAAATGATTTCCACTATGCCTTCTTCAAGTTAACTGATTTCCAAGTAGGCATAGTAGTTTTACACATAGGGAACCCTCCCTTCCCTACTTGTAGAGCTATTCCTCTTAAAGAGCACATCCACCTTTATCGCTTCATTATTAGTCGTAGATCCCAACTTGGGAATATAACACACATTAGATTTTATTAACCAAACTGTGTTAAAGATTTTACGTAATAGTAATGATAATAATAATGATGATAACAATAATCATCATAGTAACAACAAAAATAATGATCTCCAACATTTTTTCAGTACTTACTACATGCCAGACATCGGCTAACCACTTTACATACACTGTATCAATTCGTGTCACAACCCTGTGAGATAAGTACCATTATTTTCATCCTCATTTTGTAGATGAGAAAATGTAACTTGTCCAAGGTCACATTGTTGGTAATTGTTGGAGATGGGAGTCAAACCCCAGTATACTTGACACCTGAGTCTAGGCTCTTAGTTAAGCGGTATGTTTTCCATACACTATATACTGGTATACAAACACTATGACATTTAGTATGATTCCTCAAACCATCTTCCACCTCTCTGATGTTTTTCCTTGAGAATTTCCTTGAGAATTACGGGGTACCTCCTTCCCTATGTTCTTTGTCTTTCTCTATATCACAGTATTGTTCTCTACTGTAATTATTTCTGCATGTTTGCATCTCCTTCCTGTATATTCCAGTATAAAGATCAGGTTGGTGGTTTACCTACCAAACATATTCTTCTAAGATATATCCTACTCCACTTCTTATCTGAAGTTCAATTTTTACTATAATATGTCCCAGTCCAGGGGGAAAAAATTGTGTTTAGTAAATCTTCTACGTAGTAAATGTTTACTCTCTATATATTTCTTTTTCTCCTCAAAGGGGCAGAACACAATCAGTTGTATGGTATATCTCATCAAGTGCTCAGTCATGGGTGTATACCAATTATCAGGGAGTCATCAAACAGTAGAAAGTATCTCTTCCTGGATATAATAAGATTCTTCCTACTTACTGTGTTTTCCTTAGCTTTCTTCAGATCTAACTTCTTCCTGGGGTAAAGATTTGTGGCTGTTTTATACCTACAGTGTTCTAATTTCTTCTTTAGAATATCACATTTTTCCACGCAAGTGCCTCAAAATACTTGTTTTGATTATGCTCTTGTTGTGTGCCATCGAGTCAATTCCGACTCACAGTGAACCTACAGGACAGAGTAGAACTGCCCCATAGGGTTTCCTAGGCTGTAATCTTTACAGGAGCAGATCACCTGGTCTTTTCTCCCACGAAGTAGCTGGTGGGTTTGAACCACCAACTTTTCAGTCAGCAGCCAGCACTCAACCACTGCACCACCAAGGATCCTAGATTGTGCTCTACCCTCTTGGAATTTTTTTTTCATGCCTTGATTTCAGAGTCCCTCAACCCCCATTTTAATTTGCTGTTTCTAATTCTGCTCTACTTTTTACTTGCTTGGATGAGTTATTTTATCTCACTCAGCTTTAGTATTGACTAAAGCATGTAAGAATTCAACAGAGGCCAGTGAGCCAGAAGTATGGCTAGTATTTCTGTTCACATAAAAACCAACATATTGGTTGATACTCATGTCCATCCAGTCCAATGACAAGAGATAAGATCTAGTCATTTTGCATGACTGCAATCTCAAAAGTTAGGGTACCCCACATTTCTTTAATTACTCAGAAGAGAGTTAAGATCAACAAAGCTAAGCTCATCTTCTCTAGCCTTTCTGGAGACTGCAAGACATGTCTACTAGGGTGGTAGTATTGCCCTTAAAGAAACATGCTGTAATCCTTTACCGAAAAAAAAAAAA
>NW_004443939.1:8633653-8658788 GCF_000243295.1 Trichechus manatus latirostris
GTGTGTGTGTGTGTGTGTGTGTGTGTGTGTGTGTGTGTGTGTGTGTGTGTGTGTGTGTGTGTGTGTGTGTAAGGTAGATCGGGAGGCCTGGGTGGAGGTAGCAATATTTAAAAGAAGGTGATCAGGACAAGTCTCATCAAGAAGACTTGGAGGTGAGAGAGTTAGTTATTCATGAGCATCTGGAGGAGGTGCATTCCAGGCAAAGCAAACAGCCAGTGTAAAGGCCCTAAGGCAGGAGACTGCCTAGGTGTGTCTGAGGAACAGGAAGGTGGCCAGTGTGACTGAAGCAGAGTAACCAAGGGGGAGAATAGGAGGAGATAAGGTCAGAGAGGAGTCTGACACTACTGGAATTTAAAATGAACATGTGTGTGTGCACTGTGAGGGAGGAAGTGGCAGGGGATAAGGCTAGGGAAGGCTAAGAGTTTCAGTAAATTTATTTTCAACTGAGAAAAAGTTCTCTAGCATGAAACTACTGGCCCTATCCAGTTCATAAAAGCATAATCACATAGCCATGCCTTCTAGAAAAATAGAGCTTCTTTTTTATTTCTTCTTCAGTTTTCAACCACAGGATAGCTTTTTTTCCTTCGAATTAAAGGAAAAGAAAAATCCTCTTTCCTAAATCTAGTTCATGTTTTTTTTAGTATTACTTTGCTTTGCTGTTATAAATTCTTTCTAAACTTCCCATCACTCCTACATCCACATTATTCTTTGCCAACAGTTCTACTTATTGCTTCCACAATCTTCTGGGCAATGAAACTCGTCCCAGACAAGTAAATCCACTTAGCACGTCTCTAAATTGCTGAAGTCTCTTATGACAAATACATCTTAAATCTGTTCTAGTTTTGTAATGTTTATTTTAGTAAGAAACATTCTGTTAGGCTAGTTATATATGTCCACAATGACATCATTTCTATAACTTCGTTTATCCTCATCCAAATGATTTCCACTATGCCTTCTTCAAGTTAACTGATTTCCAAGTAGGCATAGTAGTTTTACACATAGGGAACCCTCCCTTCCCTACTTGTAGAGCTATTCCTCTTAAAGAGCACATCCACCTTTATCGCTTCATTATTAGTCGTAGATCCCAACTTGGGAATATAACACACATTAGATTTTATTAACCAAACTGTGTTAAAGATTTTACGTAATAGTAATGATAATAATAATGATGATAACAATAATCATCATAGTAACAACAAAAATAATGATCTCCAACATTTTTTCAGTACTTACTACATGCCAGACATCGGCTAACCACTTTACATACACTGTATCAATTCGTGTCACAACCCTGTGAGATAAGTACCATTATTTTCATCCTCATTTTGTAGATGAGAAAATGTAACTTGTCCAAGGTCACATTGTTGGTAATTGTTGGAGATGGGAGTCAAACCCCAGTATACTTGACACCTGAGTCTAGGCTCTTAGTTAAGCGGTATGTTTTCCATACACTATATACTGGTATACAAACACTATGACATTTAGTATGATTCCTCAAACCATCTTCCACCTCTCTGATGTTTTTCCTTGAGAATTTCCTTGAGAATTACGGGGTACCTCCTTCCCTATGTTCTTTGTCTTTCTCTATATCACAGTATTGTTCTCTACTGTAATTATTTCTGCATGTTTGCATCTCCTTCCTGTATATTCCAGTATAAAGATCAGGTTGGTGGTTTACCTACCAAACATATTCTTCTAAGATATATCCTACTCCACTTCTTATCTGAAGTTCAATTTTTACTATAATATGTCCCAGTCCAGGGGGAAAAAATTGTGTTTAGTAAATCTTCTACGTAGTAAATGTTTACTCTCTATATATTTCTTTTTCTCCTCAAAGGGGCAGAACACAATCAGTTGTATGGTATATCTCATCAAGTGCTCAGTCATGGGTGTATACCAATTATCAGGGAGTCATCAAACAGTAGAAAGTATCTCTTCCTGGATATAATAAGATTCTTCCTACTTACTGTGTTTTCCTTAGCTTTCTTCAGATCTAACTTCTTCCTGGGGTAAAGATTTGTGGCTGTTTTATACCTACAGTGTTCTAATTTCTTCTTTAGAATATCACATTTTTCCACGCAAGTGCCTCAAAATACTTGTTTTGATTATGCTCTTGTTGTGTGCCATCGAGTCAATTCCGACTCACAGTGAACCTACAGGACAGAGTAGAACTGCCCCATAGGGTTTCCTAGGCTGTAATCTTTACAGGAGCAGATCACCTGGTCTTTTCTCCCACGAAGTAGCTGGTGGGTTTGAACCACCAACTTTTCAGTCAGCAGCCAGCACTCAACCACTGCACCACCAAGGATCCTAGATTGTGCTCTACCCTCTTGGAATTTTTTTTTCATGCCTTGATTTCAGAGTCCCTCAACCCCCATTTTAATTTGCTGTTTCTAATTCTGCTCTACTTTTTACTTGCTTGGATGAGTTATTTTATCTCACTCAGCTTTAGTATTGACTAAAGCATGTAAGAATTCAACAGAGGCCAGTGAGCCAGAAGTATGGCTAGTATTTCTGTTCACATAAAAACCAACATATTGGTTGATACTCATGTCCATCCAGTCCAATGACAAGAGATAAGATCTAGTCATTTTGCATGACTGCAATCTCAAAAGTTAGGGTACCCCACATTTCTTTAATTACTCAGAAGAGAGTTAAGATCAACAAAGCTAAGCTCATCTTCTCTAGCCTTTCTGGAGACTGCAAGACATGTCTACTAGGGTGGTAGTATTGCCCTTAAAGAAACATGCTGTAATCCTTTACCGAAAAAAAAAAAAAAGAAAGTATCATGTGATTCTAGGTTATCAATGTTTGGGGACTAATTTTTCCGAAAAACCTAAACTTGCATTAGTCTACTTCTGATTACAAAATTAATCACTATTTGATAAACAGATAAATGTATCTTTTAAAACAAAAAATACATACACAAATTGTGAAATGGTTATAAAAATTTCCATGTAGAAATTCAACATTTTTGCCTTTTTTCCAAAAATAATTAAAAATGCAGTCATAAGAAAGAAATGATTAAAATATACTTTAATTCGTATTATTTCAAGCAAAACAAAAGGGCTTTTAATAAAGAGAAAATAAAAATGAACACTAAACAGTTATTAAGAAACTGAAACTGGCAGAGCAAATAACAGTTACCATGATTCATGAAGGGTTCATGATCTGTTTATTTTGCATGGTAAATAACTTACCAAGTTGGTAAGCATCAAGTTTTAGAGTTATCTTTTGCGGGAGCGCGCATACGCACACACGCACACATACACACGCCTACAAAGCTTTGCCAACACAAATAATTTGTACCAAATCAAGAAGCATAATGAAAAATAAATACATTGCTATTATATAAGCCCAAAAAGGCTTTTCCTATAGTCAGAGAGGGAGTTATCAATTCAAGGAGCCTTTCTACAATGAATAAATTATCCTCACTAGATTTCAATCCAGTGAGGGTTTTATGAGAATCCTATGAAATTAGCTGGCATAGCTTTTAGATAAAATGAAATTACTGGAGTTCACAAAGAGTCAAAAAGAAAAATATTCACAAGGTAGGAACTTACCACAATAGACAATAGTAAAAGTAGGGAGTAGGGTCAGCAACCAGGGGCAAGAGAAGAGAAAACAGAAAGCATTTTAATTAGGGAAATTTCAAAACAAATAAGCAGCAAATGGTAGCAAACACATTTTTAAAATGCAAGCATCCATTAAAGTTTTACAAGGGAAAAGCAAAATACAAGCGTGCAACAAATTTAGAAGCTACAAAGCTAAAGGTCCAGTAAAAGATAGTGACACCAATACAAATAAGAAAATAAAGTCTGTGCAACTTTTACCATGCAATACACATGATGACAGAATGATATTAATGTCATACCAGTGAAAAGTATACCTTTCAGGGGTCGATTTAGCATCAAGCAGACTAATAATAAACTGCTCAGAGGTTTCAATATATTCTTTTATGCCTAATTCTCAGCTAATTCCATTTCATGTTAGGAAATCCATAAGGAACGTTTTCACTCATAGGAAATTGTGGCAAGTCTCTTTAGAAATATCTTCATTGGGCCATAGAAACAAGTGCTTAGATATTAATAATGTCACACATTTAATCTGGAGAATTAAGATAGATATAAAAGTACTGGCTTCATCGGAAGAAAAGCAAAAGGTGGGTACTAACTCAGAAATGGAAGAAAACTCAATACCAAAAACAAAACAAAACAAAACAAAAAACCAAACCCATTGCCACTGAGTCGATTCCAACTCACAGCGATCCTATAGGACAGAGCAGAACTGCCCCCAAAGGGTTTCCAAGGAGCAGCTGGTGGATTCGAACAGCTGACTTTTTTGGTTAGCAGCCTAGCTCTTAACCACTGCACCACCAGGGCTCCTATTCCTAAGCTTTTCTCTTTGGGACCCCAAATAAGGATTTCAATGAAAACCAGATAGAGAAAGCCTAAGGTGTTTAATCACGATAAGCCTAACTGAAAAGTGAGAGGCAAAGCAGACAACTTCACAAATATACCTAGCTTTAAACAAACCTGATTTATTAACAACCTTGCTTTACCTCATTAAAATAAGGCATGTTTTATACAATTCTTTCCCCTTACAGAAAAATTTAAAATAATAGTAATCTACTGGTATTTTTCAAATAAGATTTAATTTATATAGAACTTTTCCAGAGCCTACTACATAAAAGAAAGCACACACAGTCTTCATTAAACTACAGTATATTTTAAAAACTGTCATAATACGAAGTTAAATTAAATTTCAAATTCTCTGAAGTTCTTCACGCCCTCCCCCAACAAAATTTAAATGACAAGAGTGAACTTCTTTTTTTCTTAGCAGTGCTTATACTCAAGGTAAAGTAAAGTAAATGCAAATTAACACAGTATTTTATCAATTCTAAGATGCACAATTTTGGGCCACATTTTAATATCTCTGTAATTAGTATTCATCTTTCAGCTAAAATGATGTACTGGTTTAACACACAGGACTTTTTTTCTTTCTTTTTTCTTTTTTTAGAGCTACTTATAATTGTACGTCTTACAACTGATGGCATCTTAGATTAGATGAAGTACAGTATTTTCTATTTGCACCTCTGAGCAATAACACATAAATCGACCTCTGTAAAATGAGGTGAAACAATATGGTTAAAAAAAAGAAATCTGTGTGTAAATGTTGATGAAAGAAAATGCTTTAAAGGATAAAAACAAACTAGAGTGATGACAAAGTGGCTCATTTACCAAAGAATCTCATTAGTGTAACATGTCGATTTCCATGCACTGCCTACAACTTCTTAATAATAAATTTCTTAAAATAACTTACAGTATTTTAACAAAATTTCTTTGGTTAATGAATTCGGTTGATAGCAGATAGCAACAGAATGCCCACAGCTAGCACATGTGGGCAAAGCATTGGCATAAGAAATCTGATCAAATCAGTCTATTAGTGTCTTTAACTAACTAAAACATTACCTACCTCCCAGCCAGTACTCTGTATAATAAAAAGTAAAAAAAGGGCAAGTCATAAAAAAAAAAAAAACTGTTTAAAAAGAACAAAAAAAGGCCAAAGGAAGTTCAGTAGTGTAAGGCACCATATACCACGAATTACTCTCCATGAATAAAAGTTACCAGGATACTTCAAACATGATATTCTTTCATTTAAAACCCATGATTTTATAAATTTTTAATTCCAAATGTAGTACAGGCAGTTCCCGGGTTACAAACGTCTGACTTACGGACAACTCGTACTTAAGAACAGACTGCCATAAAGCCTATTATACTAAAACTTCTGAGTTAAATACAATGGTTCGTAATAACAAATGCCATGTACTACTTTGTGATGCACATGAAAACACTGCGTAGTCTGGAAATGCTTCCTAAGTATTTTATATGCATAGAAAGGTAAAATATATACTATATACTAAGACAAACATTTGACTAACTGATGCTAAATAAGAACCATAGGTACCTGTTCCGACTTACCTACAAATTCCACTTAAAGACAGACTTAGGAATGGATCTTGTTTGTAATCTGAGGACTACCTGTAGCTAAAATTTTGCCATTAAAATGCTTTAATAAGTGTTAATACAAATTTTGAGGAAAGAGCCAGCTGCTTGTTCCACTTCTGTTTCTACATTAGATCTCTAACTAAGACGAACTGCACTTCACTGACCTACCCAGGTTAAATTGGAATACAAATTGCAATTTTGCTCAAGTGCCATTAACACAAATGAATGGAAGTTTCTTAGAAACTAATAGCTCTAGATGTTCCAGATCTTACGTGTATAACTTTTCCATTTAAAGGTATACAGGCTGGATGAGGTTTCTTTGACAGTATACATACAGCTGATTATAAAAAGACCCATCTGTTATGATCATGAAAACTAACAAGTCTTTTGCAACTTCAATATTTTAGTGGATGAAAATAAAATTCTGGCTTAACACTATAGTAATCCTATTTTAAGATTGTTGAAGTTTTCCAGATTATATCAATTCTTGTAGAACAAACTTAGCCCACGGCAAGAAAAACCCATCACCTGTTGCCGTGGAGTTGATTCTGACTCATAGCAACCCTACAAGACAGAGTAGAACTGCCCCATACAGTTTCCAAGGAGCACCTGGTGGATTCGAACTGCTGACCCTTTGGTTAGCAACCGTAGCTCTTAACCACTACGCCACCAATGAATCCATGGCAAGAAAGGGGAAGTCAAGTTGAGAGACAATAAAGTAGGACTAATAGTGAATACGGAGATGGATAATCAGTACTCCACCTCCTTCTTAGATAACGGCAGCAGGAGCACAGGGAAGGGGATAGTAGAGAAAGAGAAGGCTCAACAGGATATTTCAGAGTATTTCGATGGAGTCAAGGATCTAGTTTCAGGGAAATCAATTGCTAATAACCTGCTTCATTTTTAAACCAGTTTGATTTCATTGTAATTTTGATGATAATATGCGGATTCCATAATGAACTATAAAAATCAAGTAAGCACTGAGATCATATCATTATAATCAAATATACGGAGGCAACCTTTTTATTCATTATTTTCACTAGATGTTTTTTCATATTAAATATATATCAAAGGACAACTGAATGCAAACACCTATGAAAAACAGTTAAAATTCAGTTGAATTCATTAAAAATATTAGTTTATAAACTTTCATATCATTTAATAAAAAGTTAACTTAAATATTAAAACTTTGGGGCAGCAAAAGAATAGAAATTAATTTAAAAATCAGAGTCAGAATTATAACTAACGCTGTGAAACAAAAAAATAACTTACAATTTTTTAAAATTTACTAACTACAAGGTTACTATGAGCTGGAATTGACTCAATGGCAGTGGGTTTTGGTAGTCATTTTTAAAAAGGGGCAGGGGAGCGGGAGGCTATGTGGGAAGTTTATGATGATCATAATTTACCATAAGTAGATCCATTTTTTATTAATCAGCCTTGCTTTGGCCATAAATCATCATTCTGACATTGCTTATCTGTAACCTGATTAAAATGGTCATCTCATAGTTTGACATCAATAAAAGCAACATTCATGCTTTTAGAGTTTTTTTCCATTTATACTGAAGCTATAAATTGGAATCATTACCTGATGAACAATTTTGCTGAATGCTTCTTGAAGTTTACCATGAATCGTTGATAGTTTCTTTGCATCCCGATTAGCTTCATGAATAGGAATCAGTACTTTGTAAACCTCGTTAACTGCTTCATACATGCCAGCCTATAAGAATAGTTTTTATAAGACGTTGCTTTGTTTTGTATCAGTAAGAAAGTAAAATAATTACAATTTATAAATTCACAATATTTCTCCTAAGACAATACTACTGAAGCTTTTCCAATAGGACAAAAAATAAATAAAATGTGGCAACACTAACAATTTTTAATTTATTAAGCCTTAACAAAAAAGTTTGCATAACGTATTGTTCTCTGTATGGATGGATGTGTGTGTGTGTGTACATACTTATGTACGTATATAAATTTTTACAGAGACCAATTCTAAGCAGAGGAATAAAAGAAATCCAATTATTACAATAGTCATAAATACCCACACTACTATAATTAGATATAACCTGTGGCCTCCTAGGAAACCAAAATCATTTACTTTTCTGAACTAATAAATTGGTACAGACATTCCTCAACTTATGAAATCTCCTGTGGAAAAATCACTGATCTTTATCTAACCATGAGGAGGTTTTGAGTTGGCCAATGGTTGTTGTGGACCAGATGTGTTTGTATTACTGCTGCATTCCCTTATTCTTAATAATGGAGAGGGATGTAGTGAGGGAAGAAAAAGATGTTTTCCAGAAGTCATGGAGTTCTCATTGCCTCACAAATTAGCAAACATATTTTCCCAAGGAAGCCACCATATGGTCCTTTTATTTCCCAGTCAGGTCACAGAAATAAATTTAAGCCATAATGTAGCTGCAATAGTGAAATATACTTAGTGTAACTAAAAGGCCCCAGTAATTATTTTCATTAACATTAAATAGATTAATTGAAAAATAATGCAATCCACAATTATAAACCACCAGTTGCCATCGAGTCAACTCCGACATGGTGACCTCATGTGTGTCAGAGTAGAACTGTGTTCCATATGGTTTTTAACGGTTGATTTTTTTGGAAGTAGCTTGCTAGGACTTTTTTCCAAGACTCCTCTGGGTGGACGTGAACCACCAAGCTTTCAGTTAGCAGCTAAGTGCATTCTATAATATAGAATAGTGTCTCCCAATGTAAATTCACCACTCTGAATTGTCAAAATTATACACATTAACATAAACTGTACGTTTATTAAAATATTCCATAAACAGCAAAAAAGGTATTTTCTCCTGTTAGTTCAGACAAGTTAAGTTAAAACTCGAGCAGGAATCTAGGGGAGAAACTGGGAGAGTCAAGGTCCTGAGAGGCAAGAAACTTTAAAGAGTACCAATATCTAACATTTTAAGTCTAGAAAAAAACACGTTTAGGGCCTCAGAATCATGACATTTAAATGGGCTGGTTCTAAGTGACAACAATGATGAAGATGATGGAAAAAACACACAGCACATACTTGAAGTCAGGCACTGTGATAAGCACTTTTTATATATTAACTCATTTAATTCTGACAACAATCCTGGGAGGTAGGTACTATTTCTAGTTACATTTAACAGATCAGAAAAGTTAGGCACCAATAAGTTAAGTAACTTGTGCCCAAAGTGACATAGTTACTACGGTAGCAGAGGCAGGATTTGAACTTTGGCAGTATGGCTTCCAAATCTATGCTGTTAACCAATATACTGCAGGCTAGGGGTAAGACCAGGGGGAAGAAAGAACCCATTTCCAGTAGTAGCACAATGGAGAAGGAGGGCAGCATTGTACATTCCTCAAGCATCCCTCTTATCCTATATGAACCTCAGTGTCTCCTAAACCTGTTGCTGTGACACTAAACATGCATCATAAAAGTTAAAGAAAGGAGGTATCATGGTTCAAGGAGGTAAGCACTGCATATCTTTCCTTCCTCCAATAAACAGCTTGCCTAGGCTCCACCCGACTGCTTCCCTTCATTACATACAGATGAGGAGGGAACAAGGGTTGTGGCATGGTAGAGAAGGTCAGACAAGGGTTCAGGATACAGTTCATTAAGCTCCTGATAGTAAGCTCCAGGCCTCAATACCTACCTAATAGGGTAGATATGCAAGCAATGGGATGAGTGGCCTACCTTTCCTGGGTACCAGGGCAACATACTCAAAAGAAAATCCTCTCTTTCATCCAGTGGACAAGCTCTATTTCTAGAGCCATGTTAGTCTATCCAAACAGGAACCTAAATCACCCAGAGTTTTTCTGTTTTGTTTTTTAACTTAAAAGTTTTAGAAAATGTTTGGTGGTAAAATTTTGTGAACCAAAAAAATACCTGTTGCAGATAAGTGCTATTCAATAAACAAGTAAATCAGAAATACTGGGGGACGTGGTAGCTTATTAAGATAAAAAGCTGTAAGAAATGATGAACTTAGAAAGGAACTTAAGGTACTCAGAGAAGTATCTTAATGGCAAAGCAGGGTCATAAGGCACAGAGCATAAATACATCTGTCACTGATAATTCAGAGGTATGAAACTGTGGAAGGAGAATTAACAAGAGTCATCTACCATAGAGAAAGAAGCAGCTGCTTGTTCCAGCAATCCCACAAGTCCTGACTCAGTAAAGTACTTTCCAGAGCAGATACCTTCTTCATCCGGAGAAACCACATCATCTGAGACTGCAGACTCTTCTAAAACATTAGATGAAATATTCTAGGGGAAAAAGTTGAAAAGGTTGTGAAACAGCAATAATCTCCTAGCATGAAAAAATGTATAGGAAGAAGTAACTGAAGATAAATTATGGCTCTCAGTTTAGGTTAAAAAATAATGATAATAATGCTAGTTGATGTAAAAGTAAAAGATGAATCAGCAAATGGCAACAACATTGGCCAGGCAACTTTTCCATTAATAAAAAGTTGCGAGATACTAAGAAAAACAGTGATATGATATAGGATATCAAAGAAGATTTAAGGAGTTTTCTTTCTTTTGATCTACTTATCTTCTCAATGAGGGAAATTAAAGTACAAAAATGGTCTCTTGGCTTGCCTAAAATTATACATAAAGTTAATGGAAAAAAAAAAAAAAACCCAAACAAACAAACAAAAATCTCAGGTATAGTAAAAGTCCTAATGAGCTTGGGATCAGCAATTATTTCTAGAACAGACATGATACACACATACCTTAAATATTTTAACCTAAACATTTATAGTAGCTATTTGTCATTTGTCAATTTTTGAGGTAGGTCTAAGGCCTCTTCCTTGTGTATGGGTAGATCAGAGTTTCATGTAATTTTTCCAGAGTAAATAACCATAACGCAAGCTTTATTTAAGATTTCCAGTCTTGGTTTCTCTAAAACAGAGTGAAAACTTAAATTCCCCTAGATTTTTAGGAGTCTTCTCCGCAGCTTTTCACATTTGCCCTGCCCGAAATTAATTCAACAGCTATCATCTGGAGACTCATAGAGTCTTTGCAAAACATTCAAGAAATTGAATTCAATTCAGTTTCTTGAATGTTTTGCAAAGACTCTATAACTCTATAACAACTCGCTTTCTTTCTGTACTCATAGATTTCATCACTTGACATAATATTTCATTAAATTTTGTAATTTCCCAAACTTGGCATTAATAGCTTTTGGAGAAAAGAATAACTGTTCTAGGCAAGCAAAGAATTCAATTAGTGGGATCAGAGGTATGTGGGTAAATTTACTAGGGAGCAATCGATCATCTGTTGAGTCATGGTGTTAGTATATTTTATACGGGGAATGGAGAATGTTGGTTTATCTGGTGTGCGGATTAAGTCAAAGCCAATTAAGAGTCTCTATTGTATTCTGATTCTCAGTATTTTGAATGTAATACCTTTTTATAGATGCTATAAAATCCATAACTGATTACGAAGCAGTAATTGCACAGAGAATACTTATACATGGCACTGATAATTCAGAGGTATGAAACTTGAAAGAGAATTAACAAGGAGTACTCTTTAAAATTTTATTAACAATAGTGAAATGTTAATTAATCTTGTGAAATATCACCTGAAGTCTTTGTTTTCCTTACAATTGAATGAATCTAACCCACCAGTGAGAAAAAGTCAAAACCAAAAAAGAACATACCTTGATTAAATGTACATCTGGCAGATTCCTACCTGAAAGGTTACACATCCCACAGGAAGATATTTCCGGTCTTCCAGCATGCTCAAATATTCAGCAACAAGGGCTGCTGAGTGGACTAGACACTGTGCAGCTTCAGCATGATTGCTTCGTTCAGAATGTTTGCCAGCCATGTTCTGCAACCAGGTCAACCGCAGATCTGGCGAGGTCTGGTAGCCTTTGGCAATTCTAATTAGAACAGAAATTTTTCTCAATTAAAGCATTTGGCTGCTAACCAAAAGTTTGGCAGTTCGAATCCACCACCCGCTCCTTGGAAACCCTGTGGGGCAGTTCTACTCTGTCCTATAGGGTCGCTATAAGTCAGAACTGACTCGATGGCAATGGGTTTGGTTTTTTTGGTTTTCCCAAGCTGACAGGGAGTTTAGATAGCTTGCTCAGTGTTTAACCAGAAAGGTTTATTGCATATAAACTATTAAGGCAAGTTTCTGAGTGGTATGAAAATGTCTTTGAGTATGCCTAGAGAAATAATAGTAGGCCCATCGAATAGATAGTATCAGTTTTGAAAAAGCAAACAATAAAAACAAGCTAAAAAGAGACATGCAATATTAAACTCTGACCACTAAGGAAACAGTCAGGGAAAAACTATGGGAATTTCTGTTTTCATCATGAAAATACAGAGAAGTTTTATACTAAAGGAAAAAAAGGGAGACTTACAAAAAGATAGATTTATCAGATAATCTTTATTATAAAGAGAACAAATTGTTTCACTTATGCTTTTAATGAGCCCCAAAATTGTGAAAACAGAGTCATATGGCAAAGAATAATTATCAAGTTTTACTTACACCTGTCAAGGAACAAAAGGAATTAGATTTCTCAATATCTAAAACCATTATCCTCTAGGCATAACTATATTTAAAATCAGGCAAATTAATGTTATGTTAAAACATGAATATACTATATTTTCTTCTTAAAAGACTGATTTTTACATTTAAAATATGGTCTTGTGGCCCTTGTAATAACTCTGGAGCCCAGGAAGCCAGAGTTTAAATATGTGTTATGATTTTTAAAAATCCTCTTGTTTTTGATAATTAGTAAATATATTGAATAGTTTATGCATAATTCTTAAAAGAAGTAGCACAGAGGATCTGGAAAAGCAGTCTGGGAAAAGTATATTTTGATGTTTCAATGTTGCATTAGAAAAATCCTTAAATAACTTTTGTGTTTCTATTGTTTTTCATCAAATTTTTCCTTACGTCTTACTATAAGCCCATTATATAAGGTATAAGTGAATAAAACAAATGCTACCTGTACATTAGATCAATCAACATTTCAGGATCCTCCTGGTGCTCCTTCATTTTAACAGTATCAGAAAGAATCATATGGAGATTGAAAACCAAATCTTGGACCTGCAGCAGAGAATTACAGAAAAAAATGTTCTTAAATTGTCTTTCGTTCACAATCACTATATTAATTTGGGAGATATTTCAGATAAGCATCTGAAGTTTTCAAGACAAATAATATGATATTAATACAGTTCTACAAAGCATGAGTATGTTGGGATACAGTAAGTAAAGGGTAGTAAACTCTATATGAATGTCCCAACAGACTATGTTTTCTCAGTTCTCTTATCTGAAAACAAGTAGAACCATAAATAGAAATAAAACACAGGGATATAGGCGATATAAGAAAAGAGCACACAAGAAAAATTTTCTGCTATATTTCTGTTTTACTAAAAGATAGATTGTAGAAACTTTAATTTTTTAAGGCAAATTACTGTGTGATTAATAAGTAGTAATAAGGTTTATCATAAATCTATGTTTGTCTATACTGACAAAGTCTACTGTTCTACTTGTTACAAATGCAAAAAATTAAACACCAAAGATACTAACTATTCCAAGAAGGAAGGATTCCTTATTTAAAAAAAAAAAAGATTCAGTCTTATCTATAGCACAGTATGTGGACTGACAAAGAAATACAGAAACCTCCAATAAAAACCAAAGTTTGATTTAACAATCTGGAAAGTGCCTATTAAGTCTGTTTCAATTAATTATCTAGAAAGTAGCATTTCTGACCTGATCAGGAAATGTTGTTTCCCTCAATTCCAGATCTTCTTCAGCATATGTCAATATAGTCTTTAGAGAACGTCTTAAGAATTCTTCATTAAAATTCTGAGATGTGCCCACCAAGGAGGAAAGTGACATGGTTACCTGCATTTTAACCCTGGCAAAGTTCTGTAACAGAGAAATTGTCAGGTCAATATTTAAAATAAGAAAAACTTAAAGAATATTCAAATCTTATTTTTTAGAGGACGTAAGAATTAGAATTTTGCTGTGAATAATATGCTACTCCCCAAAAAAGCCCTTCTCTTTTCACTTGATATACTCTAAGTGGCTTCATCCATCCTTTGCCTTCATATACATGTCTATGTCTTCAGCTCCTATTTCTCTCTAAAGCTCCAGCTACTATATTTTACTCTCTAGCTCCAACTAGATGTCTCATGCTGTTGTTTGTTGCCATCCAGTCACCTCCGACTCACAGTGACCTTACATATAACAGAACAAAACGTTGCCTGGTCCTGTGCCATCCTCATGATCACTGGTATGTTTGAGTCTATTGTTGTGGCTACTGTGTCAATCCACCTCATTGAGGGTTTGCCTTGTTTTGACTGAACCTCTACTTTACCAATCATAATGTCCTTTTCTAGAGATTGCTCTTTCCTGATGATGTGTCCCAAGTAAGTGAGCTAAAGTCTTGCCATCTTACTTCTAAAAAGCATTCTGGTTGCATTTCTTCTATGACTGATTTGTTTGTTCTTCTGGCAGTCCATGGTATATTCAATATTCTTCGCCAACACTACAATTCAAATGCATCAATTCTTCTCCTATCTTCCTTTCTCATTGCCCTCTTTTGTATGCATATGAGGTGACTGAAAAGACCCTGGCTTGGGTCAGGGGTACCTTAGTTATCAAAGTGACATCTTTGCTTTTTAGAACTTTAAAGAGGTCTGTTACAACAGATTTTCCCAATGCAATATATTATTTTATTTCTTTACTGCTGCTTCCATGGATGCTGACTACTGATCCACACAGAATGAAATCTCTGACAACTTCAACATTTTTTCTCGATTTTAAGGCACCCATCTGTCAGTTTGTCATACTGTGATGGCTTGCATGTCACTATGATGCTGGAAGCTATACCACTGGTATTTCAAGTACCAGCAGGGTCACCCCTGGTGAACAGGTTTCGGCAGAGCTTCCAGACTAACACAGACTAGGAAGACAGGCCTGGTGATCTATTTCTGAAAATCAGCCACTGAAAACCTTACGGATGTCTCATGGGTATGTCAAATTCAACATGTCAAAAATACCTTATCTTCTCTTCCTATCGATTATCTAAATAAATGGTAACACTATTCGTGCAGTCACTCAGGCCAAAAATCTAGGAGTCATCCCATACTCCTTCTCCTCTCTCATAATTCATACCATGTATCTAACTCATGCCATCCCCTAATCTGTTCCAATCTGCCTTTTCTCATTCCCAGTGCCACTGTCTTACTTTACACACTTATCATTTCTTAGTTGAATTACTGTAATAACTTCCTAATCAATCTCCCTGCCTTTTCTTGTAACCCTCAAGGTATATCTTCCACCTAGCACCCAGGAAATTTTTGTAAAATGTAAATCTGAACACATTGCTCCTCTCCTTAAAATACTCCAATGGCTCTCCATAGCTTTGAGGATAAAATTCAACCCAGTATATTCGTCAAACTATATGGTGGGAACTAAGAGTACAGTGATAAACAAAATAAGTATCTGCCCTCAGACAGCTTACAGTCTAGGCCTTTTCAATTACAACTTCATCTCTCACAGCCATTAACAAACCACCAAGAAGTTTTGTGAAGTGTCTCTCTGTGTTTGCTTATTTTCTTCTCTTTCCTCCATGCCTTTCCAATTATGCATATACTATTTCCTTTCCCTAGAAAGCTCTACACACCTACTTATCCATCTGATTGGATAATTCTTCATCTTTACTTCAAGCATCTCCTCTTTTGAAAATACATCACTGAATACATAAGCTATTCTTCTCTGTGCTATATTTAACTTAATTTTTGCTTAATATGAGAAAATAAGTTTTAACTTAACCAGCTGCTAGATATTCATTTAGATACTGTGGACATTTTTTCATTTCAATACTTGACATAATTAATGATGGGCTGAATAATTTTGCAGAATAATTTATAATAAAATAGAAACTACTTTTACTGAATTTTCAAATCCCAAGTAACACACAAAAGCACTCAGGATCAAACATAAACAGCATCCACAAGGTAGCCAATGACAGACAAAAGGCACAAGCAGACCACCTCTTGCCATGTGACTTCAAGATCAAGCAATAGATTGAAAGTCTTCCCATCACAGCTATCTAGTCACCACAGTTCTATAGCCTGAATTTTGTATACATTTTGTTTATCTTCTATGAACTCAATGTCAATGCTACTCAAGTGATACCCAATAAAATCCAATCAAACCAAAACCTGTTGCTGTCGAGTCGCTTCTGACTCATAGCAACCCTATCGGACAGAGTAGAACTGCCTTCCACAGGGTTTCCAAGGAGTGGCTGGTGGATTCGAACTGCCAACCTTTTGGTTAGCAGCCATAGCTCTTAACCACTGTGCCACCAGGGCTCTGTAAAACCCAAAAGGAGATATAAATACAAAAAAATGAAATTTTCTCAGATAGGCCTGAGATTTTGTTATACAGAAAGGTATATGGGTCATGTAGGAATCTGCAATCAACTATCCTATCCTGCTTACAGTGCCAATTGTGTAAACCAGTCCAGGGAGACTAAGATCACCACTATTGACACCAAGTTGTGTGGTGGATAACATATCCCATTTGGCACGTGTCGTTTGGAAATCTTAGCTTCTGTTCCCTGGCCAGTTCAGACTTCAGCTGCCCATGCAGTTCTTCTATCTCATCCCTAGTCACCTGGGGCTAGGTCAATGAGTGCCAGCTGCATGACTCCCGGCACTTCAGACCAGCCAGTCCCACTACTCCCTTTAGGTCTAGTAATTCACTAAAATGACTCATAGAGCTCACTGAAACACCATACCTAGTATAACAACTTTAATATAACAGAAAAGGATATAAAGGAAGAAATGCACACAATGAGGCCCTGGGAGGGTTTCCAGTACAAACCCTTGACATCTCAAAGGAACACACGCTTACTTTCCCAAGAACAGATGTTTACTCTCACCAACCAGGAAACTCTTCAGTCAGGAAATGCTCCATGATATCTCTCTTGAGCAGAAATGCTCCGTTGCCTTCTCCCAGCCACCACCACCACCCAGTACAACTCTCAGCCCATGAATAGTTCTTCTCTCAGTCAGGACAGCTCTGCTCTGTCCTCTCTTCTCTCAGTCCTGCCTTCTCAGTGCAGCTCTCAGCTCTGCTCCTATACAGGTCTTAACTGAGTCTGGGAGGGTTTCCAGCGTAGAGCCTCTGTGTCCTAAAGGATGCATTCCCGGCTCTCAACAACCTGGAAGCCCCATCTGAGCCTCTGCGCTCCAGGGCTACTCATAAGCCAGTCCTCATGCTCCTTTGTCAGTTACTGGGCAGGCTACTTGTCAATTACTAGCCAGGGCTCCCTAGCCAGGCCAGGCAAAGGTTGTACTCCTTGTCAATTATTGGGCAGAGCTCCCGAGTCAGACCAGGCAAAAGTAACAAACGCTCAAGAGTCTCAGGAACCAAGACCAAAAGGCCAGACTGCTTTTTGGAAGGTGATTCCATACCACACAGAAGGCCACAAACCATTATAATATCTAAGACTTTTTTCCACATCCCAAGATCTAGGATTTCCCCACTTGGGGGCAATATTGCCCCCATTGAGGATGCATGGCCTAAGAAACAGAGGACCAGGAGTAATACATAAAATTAGAAGGTAATCATTAAAATAAAAATATAAACTCTCCTAAATATGATAAAAACTACACTCAAAAAAAAAAGATAAACAGACAATATAGTGCTAGATGAAAATAACCATAAATTTTTTAAAAAAGGGGTGAGGGGGACAAAACTCAAAAGATATCTGATATAACAAGCATGAACAAGTTTGAGTCAACTTTCAGACTGGATCACAAAGCAAAACTCAATTCTATGTTGTATATGAGAGGAACACCTAAAATAAAATGAATCAAAAAAGTCAAAAATAAAAAAATGAGCAAAGGTAACTGAGCAAGATCAAATTACAAAGAAAGCAGAAGTCAAGAACTTAATATCATACAAGGTGGAATTCAAGCCAAAACAAAGAGTTTCAAATGAAACCAAGAAGTGTCCTTTTTAATTCTAAAGGAGAATAATTCCTAAGAAGATATTATAGTTATAAATATCAATAAACAACATACTAATACTTATGAATATCAAGACATCGTATAAGAGCTTAAGTAAAAATAGATAAACCCACGTGTAGGCTTTAATTCACCTCCCTCAGTCCACCAAGTGGAACAAAAATAATAAAGGATATAGAAAAACTGAATAACATAATTAATAAAATATATTTGTTTGATATATGTTTAACTCAGCAAGCACTCTATTAAAGAATATCCCTTTCTTTTTAAGTGCTTGTGGAACATTCATTAAGAAACTGATCATATGTTTGGACTCACAAACATACGGACACACATACATACACTCCAACAGTACAAAAGAGGAAAAACAAAATACAATCTGAAATTACAAAATTTCTGCAAAACAAGAATACTGAAAATATTACACATCAGAACCAATGAGATATTAAAAGTAGTACTCCAAGGTCAATTCATACCCTAACATACTTATATAAATAATAATAATAATAAAGTGATAAAAATAAATGAATTAAACATGTGATTTAAAAAGTTAAGAAAATACAATATGTGACTATAATAACTGATGAAAAACTTTAAAAAATGGAACTCTTCAAAGACTATGACATAAAATTATAAAGTGGTATCAAACTAAGATATCCAAACCTTTAATTTTCCTTGTTATTACTTTCTTTTTACGTAGGGATGATAATCAAAATCTAAAATATTTCGAAGTACATTTATATTCTAAATCTAGATTACTATATGTTATTTTTAGTACAAGATGAAAAATGAAGAGATTTGAACCTTTGAAGATACCTATAGATTGAGAGCTACCAAGTCTAAGATTAGATTCAAGATAATACAAAAAAATTTCATGCCCCCAAAGAAAACTATTTAACATATATCTGCAGAAATTATATTGCATCATGAATCCAGAGAGTCAAACTCATTATAAAATACTTACATTTCCAATCTCGAAGTTCTGTCTCATTAGTAGGTAAAGTGAGGCACTGGCATGTGACCGTATCGTACTGATACTACTGCTACAGTGTCGGAGAAGCCGGAGACATAAATCAGCACATTGTTCTGTCTCTTCCTCAAACAAGAGTTCAGGGAACTGTAAAGAAATAACACCAACATTGAATTTGTATAGTAAAAGTTCCAGAGATGTGTTAATACAACCTGACCTAAAGATTTGTTAGGACAGCCCAGAAATAAAAAGAATGGTTAAACAACAATTTAACTAATGGTTGATAGTATAGCTCACAGAGCCAGACAGTCTGGGTTAAATACTGATTATGCCACTTACTAGCTAGTATGACTGAGCAAGTTTTCTCATCCACAAAATGGGCCTAATATTATCTATATGGGGTTGTCGTGAAGCTTAGATTAGGTAACATGTATAAAACACTTAGTACAGTACTCAACATAAATAAATACAACATGTTTTCTATTATTACAACATAGTATGTAAGTTATTTTCATTGGATAAGTTTAATCAACAGCTCTGCATTCCATCTTATAGGATGATTAAGATGAAATAGTTACCTTCAAGATTTAAAAAACATGTATTTCCAAGGGAAAACAAACATAGGAAGTAAATATTTGAAGCAGTTGAACAAACACAAGTAGCTTTTTTTTTCATTCACTGCAAGGTAAGTTAATTTCAAAGTGATGAACTACTTACATACTGAATTTGTTTTTAAGTTTTATTTTGTTGTTGTTGTCAGAAACATACACAGCAAAACATACACCAATTCGACAATTTCTACATGTACAATTCAGTGACACTGATTATATTCTTCCAGTAGTGCAATCATTCTCACCCTTCTTTGAGTTGTTCAGCCCCCATTAACATAAACTTACTGCCCCCTAGAATTCTTATCTAATCTTTCGAGTTTCTATTGTCAATTTGATCCCATATAGATAGCTAAGTCTTAAAAGAGCATAATACGCAAGGCAGACATTTTTTACTAGTTAAGCTAATCTACTGTTCGGTTTCAAGAAGACTTTAGAGGATATTTTTGGCTTAAAGTTTAAAGATTATCCCAGGGCAATAGTTTCAGGGGTTCATCTAGCCTCCATGGCTCCAGAAAGTCTAGAGTCCATGAGAATTTGAAATTCTGCTCTCCATTTTCCCCCTTTTGATCAGGATTCCACTATAGAATCTTTGATCAAAATGTTCAGTAATGGTAGCTGGGCACCATCCAGTTCTTCTGATCTCATGGCAAAGGAGGCAGCTAGCTGTTCATGGAGGCAATTAGCCACACATTCCATTTCGTCCTCCTATTCCTGACTCTCTTTCCTTCTCTACTGCTCCAGGCAAATAGAGACCAACTGTTATGCTTAGATACTGAATTCTTTTTATTTATTTATACTGTACTTTAGATGAAGGTTTACAGAACAAATAGTTTCTCATTAAAGAGTACATGCATTGTTTTATGACACTGGTTAACAATCCCACAACATGTCGACACTCTCCCTTCTTGACCCTAGAGGACCTTTTTTTTTTTTTTGGTGAAAATATACATAGCCAAAGTTACACCATTTCAAAAGTTTCTACATGTACAATTCAGTGACATCAATTACATTCTTCCAGTTGTGCTGCTATTCTCACTATCCTTTTCCAAATTATTCCATCACCATTATCTTCAACTCACTACCCCCTAGGCTTCCCATCAAACCTTTTGAGTTGCTGTTGTCAATTTGATCTCATATAGATGTATTTTTTTTTTCTGTAACTTAGATGAAGGTTTACAGAACAAACAGTTTCTCATTAAACAGTTAGTACACATATTGCCCTATAACAATTGTTAATAACCCCACGACATGTCAACACGGTCCCTTCTCAACCCTGGGTTCACTATCACCAGCTTTCCTGTCCCCTCTTGCCTTCTAGTCCTTGTTTCTGGACTGCTGTGCCTCATTAGTCCTGTTTTGTTTTATGAGGCTGTCCAATCCCCGGACGGTGAACTTCAGGAGTGACTTCACCACTGAGCTAAAAGGGTGTCCGGGGGCCATACTCTTGGGGTTTCTCCAGTTTGTCAGGCCAGTAAATCTGGTCTTTTTTTGTGAGTTAGAATTTTGTTCTACATCCTTTTCCAGCTCTGTCCAGGACCCTCTGTTGTGATCCAGGTCAGAGCAGTCAGTGGTGGTAGCCGGACACCATCTAGCTGTACTGGACTCAGTCTAGTGGATGCCATGGTAGCTATGGTCCATTAGTCCTTTGAACTAATCTTTTCCTTGTATCCTGTTCTCTTCATTCTCCCTTGCTCCCGAAAGGGTGAGACCAGTGGAGTATCTTAGATGGCTGCTCACAGGCTTTTAAGACCCTAGATGCTACTCACCAAGGTAGAATGTAGAACATTGTCTTTATAAATTGTGTTATGCCAGTTGAGCTAGATGTTCCCCAAGACCATGGTCCCCACAGCCCTCCGCCCAGCAATTTAGTCCCTCAGGGAGTCTGGAAGTGTCTATGGAGCTTCCATGACATTTCCTTGTACAAGGTGTGCTGGCTTCCCCAGTACATACTGTTAAAACACTGAATTCTTGATAAATCAAGTTAACAAGGAATGACAGAACAAGGTAAAGGGAAAACAAGAGAAGGCTCCATATTTAAATTTAGCTATTAATTTCAGGCTCTTCTCCACATCAAAACTATTTTTTTTTAAATCAGAAACTGGTTAAAGATGATCCAAATTAAAAAAAAAAAAAAGTCCAACCAACTGACATTAATAGAGAAGCAAAGAAAAATCAAGGGTATTAGGTTATTATTTAACTTTTAATTACAGGTATATTAACCAATGAATGTGTCAAATGATCTTAGACAATGTTAATAAAGAAATAAAGTCTGACAAGACTGCAGGCATGAAATAACTTACCTTTGAGACCAGGGCTCTCTGTGTAGCAAAACAGTGTTGTAGATAAACTGCACTTTGGTTACAGGCCATGCTATGTAGTAGCACTTTTAGCACCCCACCAAGGATGCTCTCTTTGGATTCTGTTACAGAAACTGTCTGTAATTTAAAAACAATAAAATAAAATGGAGACATACCTGCAGTTTGGTTAGGGAGATACAGCACTTATAAACAAATAAATAGAACAAAGATAATATCCAGAAGGACTTCAAGGAGAAGGAACTCAGCAGGATTTAGGTAAGAGAAGAAAAGAGGGAGAGGGGGAAGAATGGATAGGGTTTGAATGTGAGAAAAAGAAGAGCAAGAATACAATGGCAAAAAAGGCATAAAGTGTGTTTTGGGAAAATCTGTAAATGAATTTGGACTGACTCCTGGCTCATGCGGAAAATTACTGGAGGTAAGACATAAAAACTAGAGTGGTGGCTATGGCAGTGACTATCAGTAGTATACCAATAACCATGCTTTCCTTCTTCCTTTAATAATAGAAACCCTGAGTTTCAGCTGGGTAGTTGGTAACCCAACTACAAAAAGGTGTGAACAAAAGAAAAGTATAACTTGGGTCATGTCCTTAGAGGAATGAGCATGTTCTGCCCTTGCTCTTTTTTCCTTCCCACTAACTAAAATGCAGATAGGATGGTCAAAACTTGAGCAACCATCTTGTGTTACGTATTTTGAACTGACTTTTTTGTTTGTTTTCTTTGTAATAGTAGCTTAGGCCTATTCCAAATAAGAGAGTACCAAAATATAAAGAGTCCTGAAAGCCTGACGAGTTTCCCATTTTTTTCCTTTAGGCAATCAAGAAATACTAATTTTTTTATATTTTTTAAATTTTAATCAGTTATGAATGATGAAATATTTTAAGAAGAAAAATCTCCTAGGAACATACAGAACAGATTACGGAGGTAAGAAACATTAAGAGTGAGTATCATGAAGCAGATGGCCATCGTAATAGCTTTGAAATAAGAACCTAACAGTGGAAAGGAACGAAAGGGACAGGTGTGAGACACATTTACTGAAAACTAAGAGATCTCAGTACAGGTATCCCCTGCTTTCAAAATTTCACTTTATGCCACTTCACTTTTACAAAAGACTTACGTTAGTACCTGTTTTCACTAACTGAAAGAAATCCGAAGAGGATTTTCATTTTTATGAAAAAAGACTAAAAGCATAAATAGCACTCAGCCTTTGTTCTGCAGTGAGCAATTAAAGAGGCAGTGTGCACCCCAAACAGCGAGAGTAGTGTTGTCAAGCTCCTTCCCTGGGAACTACTCAGCATCTCATCATCAAGCTGCCATAGCTTTGAAATGTGTCTGTGAGAATCTGTGCTTTATCTCAATTTATTTTGTGCATCCATTAGCAAGACGTGTCCTAAGGTATCAAAAAAGCCTAAGAGGCTCAAAAGGGTGTTATGCTTAGTGTAAAACTAGACATAATTAAGCATTTTGACTGCGGTGAACGAAATAAAGACATTGTGCATGCACTGAACTTGCTTGTGTCCACCATTCATACTATTTATACACAGAGAAAGAATCTCGAAAGCTACGTCAGTTACTATTGGTTCTGCTAGTAGCAAAGTGGTCTCTTTTAGTCAGCATCCAGTAATGGATACAATGGAAGGTCTACTGCTTGAGTGGATCGATGGGTGTACAAAGCATGGTGTCCCGTTAAAGGTAGTGGTTAAGAGCTCAGCTACTCTTAAATGGTTAAGAGCTTGAACTGTTCTTCGACAGTTTGAATCCACCAGCCACTCCTTGGAAATCCTATGGAGCAGTTCTACTCTGCCCTACAGGATCCCTATGAGTTGGAATTGACCTGACAGCAATGGGTTGTTTTCTTGTTTTTGGTTTAGGGGGTTAATCAGATGCCTGATGTCTCCCTCATGGCGGTGTTTACACTCGACCCCTATGTGGCAGGAGAGCCACACCCGTTCTCACTCCTCCAAAGCAATTGAGATGCTGGTACAATGTCTAATTCAAAGGGTTTGTCAGACCGTTTGGCACCCGTTTTACACAGCGGTTTGACCAAGCTCCTCCTTTCAAACTTCTCCACCCTTATTAAACCACTCAGCCACAGTCAAATGCCTAGCGATGTTCAAACGCACCATGCATCGCGAGATCCCATCCTTGACTTGTCCCCTGTACATTTCTCTAACTGTATAGTACAGTTCATATAAATCCAAGTCTTCTGCAGGATTTGAACCCCAGCCCTTCAACCTAGCCCCATGTGCCATTGCCAGCTAGGTTATCAGGGCTGCCATAATCACCACCCACACCTCTCAGCCTTCCAGTATGCTAGCTGTCTTCCCGATTCTGGTAAGTGAAAACTACACTGCACATACATTAGTTCTACTTTATATAGGCTGTGTATTTATCATGCTTTATATTGGCTGTGTATTTAAAATATCATTCCTGCTTTTACTATATGCTAGTGTTATTTTAGGTTTTATGTGTTATTTGGTATGATTTGGTAGGTTACTTTTTGGGTCTGAGAATGCTCAAAAAAATTTTCCATATAAATTAACAGTAATTGCTTTTTGCTTTACACCATTTCAGCTTATGAAAGGTTTCAGAGGAAAACTCTACTTTCGGATAGTCGGGGAAACCCGTAATTGATTTAAATCCTAGTTTTTCTGCTTACTAACTGTGATCAGGGGCAATTATTTAATATCTCTGCACCTCAGTATTCTCATCTACCAGACAGGGATATTAATAGTTTCAACTGCATGAGTTCCATGTAATGATCAAACAATATTTGTAAAGTGCTTAGAACAGTGTCTGACACAAGAAAAACTAAATAGATACTAGTTATCACTCTTTTTGCTGATAGGATAATACTACCTAGATGACTACTGTTAGGATTACTAAATGACATAATTATATATAAAGAGCCTAAAACACTGCTGTGGTATGCAGAAGACAGTGAATAATTCCAGCTCCATCTATATGGCTGTACATGCGTGTTCAGTATAGCATGATGCAGAACATCCAACTATAAACACTCTGTGGACATTTGAAAATGCATAACTAGACTGTTAAGGGAAGATATAGATTTTATAATCATCCACAAAGAATAAACAGTCGAAGTTGTGGGAACAGATTAAATATATAATTATAGTTACAAAATCACAGAATGCTTGGAACTGAACTGTAGGAACTAACTGATGTTTACATAAAATTACATGGCTCAATAAATCCTTTCCCCCAACCCA
>NW_004443939.1:8658888-8696401 GCF_000243295.1 Trichechus manatus latirostris
CCCCACCCCAATTTACTGAATCTGTACTTTAAATTCTTCTTCTCTGTGTTACTTACTTGGACAACAATCTCTAAAGTATCCAAAATGATTAGGTTTGCTTCCGTTGCTAGGTTTCCATCGATCAGTGCTTCATGTTCAATCTCTGCTCTTGACCTAATACAAAATATTTTAAGAAATTATATTTACCTTTCGAAAAATTCAGTAGCTCTACAATTCAAAACAGACTTAAAAAATGCACAGAAATGAAAAAACCTGAAGCCATTTTCAACATCTGCCTACGTGAAAGTGTAAGAGAATAAGGAAAAAGGCAACATTTTACATATTAAAAAATGTGTTACCTTATTCTTCATTTTTTCCACCATGCCAATACGCATTTTCTCACCCCATTATAATACTTCAATGCCACTAAAAGCATAAATGTTCAGCTTTCAAGTTAAGACACAGCAAACACAGAAAAACATATTATTTTATTTTGAATGGCATTGACACTAGGTGGTGCTGTGTGAATATTTATTTTGGGCTACTTCAGGTAAAGCAACATTCAAAATGTTTAGTACTTATTTTACCATTTCAAGGATTTTCAATGTATTTATTCCAAAAAACTTTTATACATCTACTCTCAGGAAATAATTTAATACTTCAGTGAGACTCGAGATGAAATCACTCATTAGGAAAAAACAATTTGATGCAATAAAGTGGTTTACTTGAATACTGCTATTTATAGAACTGTCGTTTAATTAAAATTAAAAATTTAAGAATAACTACATATGATCTGTGGGTAAAGTCGACATTTTTGTTTTAGTAGCTATAGATATATAGAAACCATATACAAGTAGACAAAATAACACAGAAATCAAAGTGAAAGTACTAAAACATACTAAATGTTAACCTTCAAAGCTCTTAGATCTGCAAGACTCTGAATCTTTATTACCACCACTAAAGAGAATACTTCATGAATTTATGTGTTACACATAAAATTTTAGGATGAAATACAACATAGTTATCAGAATTAAATTAGAAAAGAATATACAGGATATTCAAATTTTAACACTGAAAATTTCCAGTGAGATTTTTTTTTAAGAAACATAAAAATAACAAGATGGTTTTTAAAAAAAGAAAATCAGGAAAATGTCAAAGAGTCTTCCTTAAAACACAGCAAGATAACCTGAGAAAACATGTTCTACAAATGCAGAACTAAAGCAGAATAATAATAGTGTAACACCTGGCTGCTTTGTGATTTTGGAAAAAAAAAATAACCCATGCAGAAAAACAATCAGAGCAATGGATTCAAATAGAGAAAAGAAGAAAGCACATATGCAAAGCTTAAGAATTTAACATATTTATATTATATTTGGAGCCCTAGTGGTGTAGTGGTTAAGAGCTCGGCTGCTAACCGAAAGGTTGGCAGTTCAAATCCACCAGCAGCTTTTGGAAACCCGATGGGGCAGTTCTAGTCTGTCCTATAGGGTTGCTGTGAGTTGGAATCAACTCGACGGCAATGGGTATATTATATTCAGCGTATAATTCTAAACTCTCATCTATATGGTACTGAGTCTGCTGTTTCTATCTTTACTGGCTCTCACAATGCCTTGTTTCCTTGTGTTTATGAGCTAATATGTCTCAAAGTTTATTTGTGAGAATTTTCTGAGGCTGGGCTGAAGATGGTTCTCAGATAGGATGACCAACCATTCTGGTTTGTCCTAGGACAGTATTGAGAACTCTGGCATGTGGGATGTTCAGTGCTTAAAACCAGGAAAGTTCAAGGTGAACCAGAATGAGTTGGTCACTTTATTGTCAAATTAAAGTTTTTCAGGCCAGTTAGCTACTTGCAGGTTAATTTGTGATTAAAATTCTCAAGAGAAAAATTTTAGCCCCTCTCCTCAATGCCAAGTTTCAGCCCAGGCAATTTTATTTGCAGTCACCTAGGTGGTAGGAAAGGTTTATTTAGCCCCTCTCCTCAATGCCAAGTTTCAGCCCAGGCAATTTTATTTGCAGTCACCTAGGCCGTGGGAAAGGTTTATTTCAAGTTCCTCTTACACTGAAATTGCAGACTTTTAGGGTCCCAGACTCAAGTAGTAAGTATAAAAAGTAGTCTCTAATCAGATTCCTCAATTTGGGCAGGTTTCAGGCTTTCTTGTTCCTTCAGCCTTGCCAGGCCTTGAGCAATTTCACCCTGTTCAGCAAAATCCCTTAAGACAAAAACCCAGTGTCTGTTCCACCTCCCTGGGTTCCTGACTTCACTTTATTTCAGTACTCTTAGCATTCCTTATTTTCTTGTCAGGTCATTGATGCATTTAAAAGAAGTTTTTATATTTTATCTATCATTTTTAGTTGTTTTTGGCAGTAGGGTCAGTGTACCTTGTTTGCCTTAGTGCCAGAAACAAAGTATATCTGTATTGTTTTGCCTTTTCTCTCCAAAAGAGCAAAGATTAGTTTTCTAATCTTTAAAATATTTAGTTCAGTGTGATAGCTAAAATGCATTCAGAAAACAGTTGCTGAATACATTCTGCAAGGGGATATATTGGGGAAAATGTGCTTTAAAATATAATAATTTGTTTTACTATACTACAATGAAATATTATTTCTCAAAATCTCTTTTAATCTAAAATTAAAAAAAATATATAAGTATTTTGTCTTCTAAGATTTTCAAGTCTAATATACATAAAGTAACACTAAAATTAATCATTTTCCTGTTGCATTTGAAATCCAACAAGACCATAAGTCACGTAAAATATGAGGTTACATTACTTGTCAAGCTTCTCTGTGTTTTGACGCCAATGTGTCATATCCTTTCTCCACCTCAGATTTTCTTGACTTCCAAAGGCACTTCCAGATGGGCTTCTCTCTGTCAAATACATTTCAAGACCAATTCAAAATTTTTATATCAGTTGGACCACATATATGTATATTTGAAGACATAAGAAATACTGCCTATGCCATTAATTTTATACATAGCCATTTTATTCTAAGGTGCAAGTGGAAAAACCTGACAAGTTTGTTTTTTATTAAGAATTTTCACAATAGTTACAGAAGATATGTACTGTACTACATGGAATATAAAAAATAAACATCTTTTTAAATAAGTGAACTTTCTAATATTGACTTCATTCAAAATCTTAATCATGACTTACAAGGCCCTTACATGATCTGACTTCACTTCCTACCACTCTCCCTCCCCCTATTGCTTACACTACTACAGTTATTTTGTTCTCCTTGCTGTTCTCTAATACTATATATGCTCGTGATTTAGGACTCTTGGAATTATTGTTGTTTCTTCTGTCTGATTTGTCTTCCCAATAACTCAGTCACTTCTTTCAGGTATATGGCTAATCACCCATCACCTCCTTAGAAAGGCTTTCCCCCATTCTCTAGCACTTCCTATCGTCTTAATTTATTTCTCTTCTTAACACTTATAACCAAAACAATACAAGCTAGCTCAGAACAGAGATAATGTCCACCACTTAATAAACAGGGCTGGCAATGCATCTGGCACTTATTAAGAGCTCAGTAAATTTATGTTTAATAAACAAAATAAGAAGGATTCCTGAAGTACTTGCTTTCTTTCGGTCTATATAAGTCAAGACTAGAGGAAAAACGGCGCTTTCTCTCAAGAGATTTCTGGGGTTAAAGGCAGACTGAATGGTATGGGCTCCTTAAGGGGTAGCAGAAATAGAACCGACTCACACAAATCCATGAGAAGTGAAGAAGAAAAAAAAACCAAACCCGTTGCTGTCGAGTCGATTCCGACTCATAGCAACCGTATAGGACAGAGTAGAAATGCCCCATAGAGTTTCCAAGGAGCTCCTGGTGGATTTGAACTGCCAACCTTTCAGTTAGCAGCCGTAGCATTTAACCACTACACCACCAGGGATTCCTGAGAAGTGAAGAGGCACTGAGAATTGTGAAGAAATATACAAACATACATTTAAATGATGGAATCGGTCATAATTTCAGGCTTTCAACTAGAAAATCAATGCTTCTTTTCAAAAAAATAAGACTTTAAATTTGTTGGGAGGGTTGGAAAATAATGAAAGTAAAATTTCAGAGTTCATAGTGACAAAAAAAAAAACAAAAAAAAACCTGAGAAACAAATATTAGTTGCCATACAATAAGGAACATGTGTGGATATTTCATTTTCTTTGCTTCCCTTCCCTTTCTTTCTTACCCATTTTTTTTTTTTTTAATCTCTAGCCTTAAGAAATTTTGTGAAAGAAAACAAAAGATAAGCCTATATATTTAACAAAATAAATAATCAGTGACCTATTTACACTTCTAGCATTAGTTTCAAAAGCCCTGGTGGCACAACAGTTCAGCACTATCCAAAAAGTTGGTGGTTTGAACCTACAGGGTGGCTCTGCAGGAGAAAGATCTGGTGATCTGCTTCCATAAAGATTACAGCCTAGGACACACTATGGGGCATTTCTACTCTGTCACATGGGGTCGCTATGAGTCAGAATTGAGTGGACAGTACACAACAATAATCATTAACTTTATATTTTTTTCTCACAAAATAGTCTTTCACCTCCTTAGTTAAGAACGTCTATCACTAGGTGATCCAAGCTTGTATGTCCAAATGTAAACAAGAATTGCAAAGAATTAATTTTCCTAAGATAAGAAGAACTTCAATTCTTGCATTCAAACAATGACAGCTGTTCTAAGGTCACAGAGTTAACAATATAACAAACATATACTGTTAATGGTTCCACCTGCTCCAAAAATAAACCTTATAAAGAGCTGTGGTATAATACAAAGAACACTAAATCAGAAGTCAACAGATCCTGGCTGTGCCACTTATATGATTTTGGGCAAGTTATTTGCCTCTTTGAGTTTCAGTTTCTTTATCTAAAAAATGAAAATAATTATTCATGAGGTTTTAGCAATATTTATGACCTAAGTAAGTGTTAATTTTCTTACTTTTTCACAGGGTTGTTTTGCATAAGTTAAAAGAAAATCCAAGGGGAGATTGTAAATTGTATATAATGCAAATGAAAAAAAAGTTACTCTAGTAATTCCTTCAAAGGCAAGGCTGTGTCTTAATCATTTTTAAATCCTAAACATTTACAAATAACATATAAAAGATATTTAAATAAATGATCACTACACTAACGCCTATCAGAAAACAATGATTAAAAAATATTTGTGTATATGTACGCTCATATTTTAAGGCAAATACCATATTTTAACACGGTGTTAGAATGTTTCATGTACAAAGATGACTAAGCCATATCCCTGACTTTAAGGAGCTATCAGCAACGATATTATTTGTAAGTCACTTTAGAATTTACAAAAGATTTCCATATACATGATCACCATGAAGAAGATAAGTTAGTGTTAAAATATTTTTTTAATTCTCATAACAATCACAAATGGATGAGGAAAAGGAAGGTAGGGAGATTAACTGACTTGGCCAAAGTTATATGGCTAATGGGTAGCAGACTTGGGATCAGGGCCAGGCCATAAAATGCTATCAAACGGTACTCTCCCCTCGATATTTGAGTTTGATGGTCAATATGTTTCACTTAAATCTATGGTATATTAATTTATCATGCAAAGTGGAACGCTTTAAGATTAAAAAGGGATGTTATTAATATTTACACAACAACAACAGGCATAAACTGAGACTATTCAGGGCAAATCAGGAAATATGTTCACCTTGTTTAAAGTAGAATTATAATTCAAATTCCTACAGAGAAATGGTTATTCAAAAGTTACACTTAAAACACTTTTTCAACAGTGTAGATTTGTCATTAAAGGCTTATGACAATGATAACTACAGTATAGAGTTCAAGGAAATGTAAAAGATTCTCACCAGTAGGTGAAGATACTGGGTACATACCGAGCTGTCCTCGGCTTCGGCGCACCATTTCTTGCCTAGCTCCTATGCTCCCAAGAATAGCTTCTTCAAGCTTTGCTCTCATGTCTTTTGATTTCTTAAAGGTCAAACTATTCATTCTTTCAAACACTTTCTTTCCCTAAAATTAAAACATTGGAAAAGAAGAGGCATTGAGGAAATTTTCTTCTTCCTTTTCCATACTATGTTTCCTTTCTAGTTTTCTTTGCAATGGTATAATGATCACTTACTTTGTACTCAAAGCAAGATACACAAAGATATAGTAGATCTAATAGCCGGTTTAGCTGAAGGACCGAGAGATCTGTAAACCACTTTTGCAGAACCGTCTCATCTGCATTCTTGAGAACCCACAGTAGACAGATCAAAAGGCTCCGACTTGATTCTGCTGAAAAGGTAGTATGTTGTCTGCTACCCTGAAAATAAACAGCAGTAGAATGAGAAACACTGACCCATGATCATTTCTTGATTTTTTTCATTGCTGTTTTCTTCTAAAACAGTAAGACAAAAATTGCTTAGAAATCAAATATTTTAAAAACACCATTTGCTTTCGACAATGAAATTTAGTAACTTTTTCCTGGCAATAGAAGATCGTTTTAATCTACAGCAGGGCTGAGAGCAGACAATGAATACATGTTAAATAAAATACATAAAGGGAAACACTAAATGGTTCTACTATTATAAGGTATCAAAACTAATGAAAATAAAATAAAAAAGCAAATTGACCCACAGTAAATCAAAGTGGGGTAAGCACACAAAGTTAACAACAAAATAATGTTTATCAGGCTTAGAGAACCATCGTTTCCTATAAAAGGCCAGGGGAAAAGCCTTAGGTTATATATAAGTGAAAATGGCTTTTTATAAAAACAAAGTTGAAATGCTACTTTCAATATTCAATCTGCATTAATATATAGCATGTGAAATATAAATGAAAAACTAAGAATAAGAGCATGTTTATAGTACCATTTACTGGACATTTACAATCATTATGCTAAGCACTTTACATACATTATTCCATTTAATTATCCAACAACATTATGAAGCATGTTGTACTATTTCAATTTTACAGAATGATAATAATAATCATGCCAAATGTGATAATGACAAAAAATAAACTTTTAAATGTGCTAGACACTATGTTAACCACCCTATCTTATTTAACTCTCACAACAATCTTATGAGACAGTATTAACTATTATTATTTCTAGTTTATAGACAAGGAAACTGAACGATAGAGATTTGCCTAAAATCACTACAGTACTGTAGTCCAAGTTTACCAAACTCCAAAGCCTATGCTCTTTACCATTATACTATATTTAATATTTGGTTAATATACTAAATAGAGGAGGCTGGGTAGCACAAGCAGTTTGTGATCAGCTGCTAACTCGAAGGTTGGCAGTTCGAACCCACCAGGCTACTTCATGGAAGAAAGATCTGGCAATCTTCTTCCATAAAGATTACAGCCAAGAAAACGCTATGGCATAGTTCTATTCTCTAACACATGGGGTTGCCATGAGTTGGGGGCCAACTTGACAGCAGCTAACAACAAGGAGACTAAGCAAGAAAAAGAAAGCAATAGAGGGGTCATTGAGAGGAAAGACAGAGGAAAGTTGAACATTGTTAATTGTTGAAGTCATGATCTCAGCTCCTACCTTAGTCTTCTGTCTATCCTGGATGATGATAATTATAGCAGCTAACACATAATGTTTACTCTTGAGACAGGAACTATACTAAGCATTTTACACATATTAACTTATTTACCACTGTGAACAACTCAAAGAGATAAATATTATTACTCATCCCATCTTATAGATAAGAAAACTGAAACATGAAGAAATTAAATATTTTGTACAAAAATTTGGAGTATATCGTTGTCTTAGGCTGGGTTCTCTAGAGAAGCAAAACCAGTAAAGTGTATAAATATGTACATAGAGAGAGATTTATATCAAGGAAACAGCTCATGTGATTGTAGAGGCTAGAACGTCCCAAGTCGGTGGATCAGGGTAGAGGCCTCTCCCAAGTCACACAGCAGCAGAAGCTGGCAAGCCCAAGACTGGCAGGTCAGAGAGCAGGGCTCCCACTCACAGGCTGTGAAGGTTGACGAATTCCAAGATCAGCAGGCAAGACCACGAGGTTTCTCCTGATTCACGTAGCTGCAGGGGCTGGTGAACCCAAGATTGGCAGGTCAGAGAGCAGGGCTCTGCTCATAGGCTGTGAAGATTGACAAATCCCAAGTTCGATAGACAAGCTGACAACTCAAGTCCCAAGAACCGGAGATGAGACAACAGGAGGCAGCTGCAGGATCCAGAGTGAGCAAAAAGCCAGAACGTCTGCTTATATTCAGATGCAGGCCACACCCCCACGGAGACTCCCTTTCATCTGACTGGCTACTCACAGTATATTCAATCATGGGCGTGATCAACTAAAACACTGAGAATCATGGCCCAGCCAAGCTGACACACAATCTTAACCATCACAATGGTGGATCTGGTATATTCAAACACAGAAAGTGTGGCTCCATAGACCAAGCTCTTAATCACTATGCTTACTCCTCTCATGGATGTATGCACAGCTAAGTGAGTTCACCTACATAAACTCACTTAACCACTACGCTATACTGCCTCTGACCTGGGCATAAATAACTAACCCTCTTGCTTCCAAATGTACAATTTTCCTCATAATGAAAATGCTCCTTTATTAAAAAAGCATGCACTTTCTCACAGCTGAGCTTTCAGGTATGCGTAGAGGTAGTGAATAAATTCTCAATTATTTCTTATAGTATTTTTTATAAATGCAATTAAAAAGTATTCTGAACATGACAAACAGACATAGCCTGACATTTCTTATATCCCCCAAATAAAGTGACAATAATGAAATGACAAGTTTGAAGAAAGTTAGACAAATATGAAAAAGGCTCAATAATGCAAAGATGACAGTTTCCCCCCAGATTAGTCTGTAAGATCAAAGCAATTCCAATCAAAATCCCAATAAGGCTTTTCCTTGAAGTTAAACAGATTGATTTTAAAATTTAACTGGGAAGAGTCAAGGACCAACAATAGTGAAGACACTTTTGAAAAAGAATCAGGTGGGATGGGGGACACCACTAATTAGTAGAAATTTGCCACATATATAAACAACATGAGATTAGTATCTAAAACAGTATTCCTCAAAAAGGGTTCCATGAGAGAATTAAGCCCTACAGAAAATGATCTGAGGGTAGGTAGGTAATACCATTCCAGTTGCAAGGAAAGAAGTCAATTCATCACCTACAATAAATGCCTTAGACTGCTATCTCTTAATTTTCTGGTCTCTAGGAATGATCTCTAGAATATAAAAAGAATTATTTCATAACACAATTACCAGGAGCAAGGAACAGGCCCTGGAGTCCCACATTTTTTAGGCAAGATTCATATCTCTTCTTCCCCATCACAATACTTAGTACTACCTGCCTTCAAATCACCAGGATTGATCACATTATGTCCTGTATCGTTGTTTTTATCTGTTACTTTAAAACGCCCACCCATGGAAGTTGTCTTTCACACCACAGATTCTGATCACCATGTAACTTTTTACATTGTCTTTTCTGACCTCATTTGCCACTCTGTCACATCTTCTAAAACCTTCCATTACAACCTCTAGAACTCATGGTCAGTCATCAGCAAAACCACCTACATATTTACTACCTTCTCTGAACATTTATTTTCTTGCTCTACTTAGAAAACCTTTCTCTCTCCCTTGAGGCCAGGAGGTAGGATAGGAGAAATCTCCTTGCTCCTGAATTCTTTAAGCATATTCTCTTCCTCTTCTATAAAAACACGCAGCTTTGAATCTCACTTTATCAGACTATAACACCTGCTCTCATTGCTGCAGTCACATACTGATCCTCAGAACACTAGCCCTTATATCTTGAAGTTGTTCGTTTCTGCCTCACATTCAATGTTTTCAACACTACTCTTGTTGTAGTTCTTGGTGATTTTAATACATTGTATATGAACCTCCAAATATCCTGTGTAGTTCTTTAGTTCCTTAACTAACTCTATTATCAAGAATACCACTTAATTCACACAGGTACCCTCACAGTCAAACCACTTTAAGAGCTAATGGGAGAAAACATAAAAAATGTCAATCAATAAATGTAAACTGAATGACAAAATTAGAAAATTACATTTTTTACAATCCTAAATGAAGTGATTCACAGAAGGATCATCAATAGACGTTAAATCATTAAGTAAAAGGTTGCTTGAAAACTGAATATCAGTATGGCCCCAAAATTTTCACTTCACAGATTACGTGCTGATCGCAAAAAGAGAAAAACGTATCTTTATAATGATGAGATATAGCAGTCACCACCTTAACCAAGTATCAAACTTAGCATCAGTAATAGTGAGACATTGTGTATTAGGTATCTCCTGATGTGATGCTATATGAAGTCACAGCATACCTATAGAATATCCCAGTTAAAAATGTTTAACCTTGGTGTAGGTATAGAACTTTCTAATGGGGAGAATGGCAAGGAGATACCAAGTAATAATAGACTGCCTCAAACCAAGGAAGATAAGGTTAAATTTCAAGGTAACCATAAAGAAAGTTAACAAACCCAATCATCACAATGAAGGAAAAAAAAGTCTCATTAAAAACAAAATCTACAAAAACAAAAGAAATTAAAAAAAAATACACAAACAAAAGGAATTCAGAACAGGAGAATAAGAGGAACAAAGAAAATATCAGCACTGTTAAAAAAAAAACCTACAAAATCACAGCAATAAACTCACATCTATCAATAATCACACTGAATGTAAATGGCTTAAATGTACCCATAAAGAGAGAATGACAAAATGGATAAAGAACAGGATCCATCAGTATGCTGCCTACAAGAGACATACATTAGAAACAAAGACATAAATTTATTAAAAATCAAAGGATAGAAAAAAATAAGCAAACAGCCACCAAAAAAGAGCAGGAGTGGCTATATTAATCTCAGGTAAAATAGAGTTTAAAACAAAATCCACCATAAAAGACAAAGAAAGGCACTATATAATGATTAAAGGGACCATCAATCATGAAGATATAACCAAAATAAACATCTACGCACCTAAAGACAGGGCTTCAAAATACATAAAACAAACTCTAATAGTACTGAAAAGAGAAACTTACATTTCCATAATATTGTAGGAGACTTCAATACACCGCTCTCGTTAAGAACAGAACATCTCGAAAGAAACTTAGCAAAGATACGGAGAGCTAAAGGGCACAATCAGCCAATTTGACCTCAAAAACATATATAGAACACTCAAACCAACAGCTGCAAAGTACACAATCTTTTCCAAAGCACATGGAACGTTCTCCAGAATAGACCACGTCTTAGGTCATAGAGCACCCCTCAACAAAATCCAAAATATTGAGATAATACAAAGTATCTTCTCTGACCACAACGTCATCAAGGTAGAAATTAATAACAGGAAGACCAAAAGGAAAAAAAATCAATTATATGAAAACTGAATCAAACTCTGCTTAAAAACCACTGGGTAATAGAAGAAAATAGAGATGCAATCAAAAAATTCCTAGAATCAAATGAGAATGAAAACACATCATACCAAAACCTTTGGGACACAACAAAGGAACTCCTCAGAGGTCAATTTATACCAATAGATGTACACATCAAAAAGAAGAAAGGGACAAAATCAAAACATTAGCTACACAACTCAAACAAATAGAGAACAGCAAAAAATGCCCACAGCCACCATAAGAAAGGAAATAATAAAGATGAGAGCAGAAATAAATGAAATAGAGAATAGAAAAACAATAGAAAGAATCAACAAAAACCAAAACTTCATTCTTTGAAAGGATCAACAAAATCAACAAAACATGGGCCAAACTGACAAAAGAAAATCAGGAGATGATGCTAATAACCCAAATAAGAAATGAAATGGGGGACATTACAACTGACCCAACTGATATAAAAAGTATCATAACAGAGTATTATGAAAAACTAGACTCCAATAAATTTGAAAACCTAGAGGAAATGGACAAATTTCCAGAAACACAATACTACCTACCCAAACTAACACAAAAATGATGTTGAAAATCTGAACAGACCTATAACAAGAGAAGAGATTGAACAAGTAATTTAAAAAACTCCCAACAAACAAAAAGCCCTGGTCCAGATGGCTTCACTGAAGAATTCTACCAAACATTCGGAGGAGAGCTTACACTAGTACTACTCAAACTATTTCAGAACATAGAAAAGGAAGTGATACCCCCGAATTCATTCTATGAAGCCAGCATAACCCTGATACCAAAACCAGTCAAAGATGCTACAAAAAACGAAAATTACACACCAGTATCTCCCATGAATACAGATGCAAAAATTCTGAACAAAATCCTATCCAATAAAATTCAGTATCATATCAAAAAAATAATATACCACGACCAAGTAGGATTCATACCAGGTATGCAAGGATGGTTCAACATTAGAAAATCAATCAACGTAATCCACTACATAAATAAAAGGAAAGAAAAGAACCACATCATCTCAGTTGACGCCGAAAAGGCATTTGACAAAGTCCAACACCCATTCCTGATAAAAACTCTCAACAAAATAGGACTAGAAATTTCTCAACATAATAAAGGGCATCTATGCAAAACCAATAGCCAACATCATTCTTAATGGAGAGAGGCTAAAAACATTCCCCTTGAGAACAGGACAAGACAAGGATGGCCTTTATCACCACTCCTATTTAACAATGTGCTGGAAGTCCTAGCTAGAGAAATAAGGAAAGAAAAAGAAATAAAGGGCATCCAAATTGGTAATGAAGAAGTTAAACTGTCCCTATTTGAGGATGATATGATACTATACATAGAAAACCCAAAAGACTCCACAGGAAAACTACTGGAACTAACAGAAAGATTCAGTAGAGTAGCAGGAAACAAATTAAACATACACAAATCAGTTGGATTCCTACACACCAATAAAGAGAACAATGAAATCAGGAAAACAATATCATTTATAACACCCTCTAAAAAAATAAAATACTTAGGAATAAATCTAACCGGGATGTAAAAGACCTATACAAAGAAAACTACAAAACACTACTGTAAGAAACCCAAAGGGATCTACATAAATGGAAAAACATACCATGCTCATGGATAGGTAGACTCAACATTGTGAAAACGACAATTCTACTCAAAGCAATTTACAAATACAATGCAATCCTGATCCAAATACCAACAACATTCTTTAAAGAAACGGAAAAGCTAATCATTAACTTTATATGGAAATGGAAGAAGCCTCCGATATATAAGGCACTACTAAAGAAAGTAGGAGGACTTGCACTACCTGACCTCAGAATATATATACAGCTACGGTATTCAATATAAGCCTGGTACTGGTACAATGACAGATACATTGACCAAACGAACAGAAATGAGAACCCAGACATAAATTCATCCACCTATGATCACCCGATCTTTGACCAGGGCCCACAGTCCATCAAATGGGGAAAGGATAGTCTTTTTAACAAATGGTGCCAGCAGAACTTGATGTCCAACTGCAAAAAAGTGAAACAGGACCCATACCTCACACCATACACAAAAACTGATTCAAAATAGATCAAAGACCTAAATATAAAGCCTAAAACTATACAGATCATAGGGAAAAAAATAGGATCAACACTAGAGGACCTAATACACAGCATTAACAGCATAGAAGAGATAACTAACAATACATAAACTTCAGAAGATAAGCTAGATAACTGAAATCTTCTAAAAATTAAAAACTTACGCTCATCAAAAGACTTCACCAAAAGAGTAAAAAGAGAACCTACAGACTGGGGAAAAATTTTTGGCTATTACAAATCCGACAAAGGTCTAATCTCTAAAATCTACAGGAAATTCAACAAATACAAAAAGACAAATAATCCAATTGAAAAATGGGTAAAGGAAATGAACAGACACTTCCCAAAAGAAGACATTAAAGCAGCTAACAGACATGAGGAAATGCTCACGATCACTAGCCATTAGAGAAATGCAAAGCAAAACCACAACGAGAGACCATCTCACCCCAGTATTAGTGGCCCGAATCAAAAAAACAGGAAATAACAAATGTTGGAGAGGCTGTGGGGAGACTAGAACTCTTATGCACTGCTGCTGGGAATGCAAAATGATTCAACCATTTTGGAAAACAATATGGCACTTCCTTAGAAAGCTAGAAATAGGAATACCATATGATCCAGCAATCCAACTCCTAGGAATATATCCTACAGAAATAACAGTCATCACACGAATAGACATATGCACACCCATGTTCACTGCAGCATTATTCACAATATCAAAAAGATGGAAACAACCTAGACGCCCATCAACAGATCAATGGATAAACGAACTACGGTACAAACACACAATAGAGTATTCCGCAATGATAAAGAACAATGATGAATCTGTGATGCATATCATAACATGGTTGAATCTGGAGGGGATTATGTTGAGTGAAATAAGTCAATCACAAAAGGACAAATATTGTACGAGACCACAACTGTAAAAACTCATGAAAACATTTACACATAAAAAGAAACAATCTTTGATGGTTACAAGGGAGGGGAGAGGTGGGGATGGAAAAACACTAAATGGACAATAGATAAGTGGTAACTTTGGTGAAGGGTAAGACACTACACAATACTGGGAAAGCCAGCACAACTTGTACAAGAGAAGGTCATGGAAGCTCCGTAGACACATCCAAACTCCCTGAGGGACCGAATTGCTGGGCTGAGGCCTGTGCAGGCCATGGTCTCGGGAAACACCTAGCTCAAGTGGCATAACTTAGTTTATAAAGAAAATGTCCCACATTCTACTATATTTCCTGTAAACTAGAAGTTATTATGTAAAAGGCTAGATTAGATTTAGGTTAAATTTTTTTTTATTGTACTTTAGATGAAGGCTTCCATAACAAACTAGTTTCTCACTAAACAGTTAGTACACATATTGTTTTATGACATTAGTTAATAACCCCACGACACATCAACACTCTCCCTTCTCGAAGTTGGGTTCCCTGTTATCAGCTTTCCTGTCCCCTCCTGCCTTCTAGTCCTTGCCCCTGGGCAGTTGCACCCCTTTAGTCTCATTTTGTTTTATAGGCCTGTCTAATCTTTGGCTGAAGGTTGAACCTCAGGAGTGACTTCATTACAGAGCTAAAAAGGGTGTCCACGGGCCATACTCTCGGGGATTCTCCAGCCTCTGTCAGGCCAGTAAGTCTGGTCTTTTTTTTTTTGAGTTAGAATTTTCTACATTTTTCTCCAGCTCTGTTCGGGAACCTCTATTGTGATTTCTGTCAGAGCAGTCAGTGGTGGTAGCCAGGAACCATCTAGTTGTATCAGACTCAGTCCAGTGGAGGCCATGGTAGATGTGGTCCCTTAGTCCTTTGGACTAATCTTTCCCTTGTGTCTTAGGTTTTCTTTATTCTTCCACTCTCCCAAAGGGGTGAGACCAGTGGAGTATCTTACATGGCTGCTCATAGGCTTTTAAGACCCCAGACACTACTCACCGAAGCAGAATGTGGGACATTTTCTTTATAAACTATGTTATGCCACTTGAGCTAGATGTTGCCCGAGACCATGACCCGCACAGCCCTCAGCCCAGCAATTCGGTCCCTCAGGGAGTTTGGATGTGTCTACGGAGCTTCCATGACCTTGCCTTGCACAAGTTGTGCTGGCTTTCCCAGTATCGTGTAGTGTCTTACCCTTCACCAAAGTTACCACTTATCTATTGTCCATTTAGTGTTTTTCCATCCCCACCTCTCCCCTCCCTTGTAACCATCAAAGATTGTTTCTTTTTATGTGTAAATGTTTTCATGAGTTTTTACAGTTGTGGTCTCGTACAATATTTGTCCTTTTGTGATTGACTTATTTCACTCAACATAATCCCCTCCAGATTCAACCATGTTATGATATGCTTCACAGATTCATCGTTGTTCTTTATCATTGTGTAATACTCTATTGTGTGTTTGTACCGTAGGGGATGGAGGAATAGTTAAATAATGCCTCATGAAAACAATTAGACAAAACCACAATGTAGAACACACTACAAGTCAGCTGGTCTCATGCTTTAAAAAGACAATGTTATTTAGAAAAAAGAAAAGAAAAAGTGGAAATACAGTTATAAATAAAAAATGTTAAAGAGACATATAATCAAATGTAATTTATGTGAACCTTGATCGGATCCTGGTTTGAAAAGAAACTGTAAAACAGACATTATTTTGAAACAACTGAGGAAATTTGAATATGATGACATTAAGAAATTACTATTAAATTCCTTAGGTGTGATGACGATACAATGGTTACGCAGCAGAACGTCCACTTTCTCAGCAGACGCATACTGAAATATTTAGTCATGAACTCTCATATCTTCAATTTTATTTCAAATGATTAAAAACATAATGAAAATGTGGCCAAAATTGTGAACAGCTGTTGACTCAAGGTGGTGGATAACTGGTTGGTCATTATGCTATTCCTTCAAGTTTTCTATACTTCTAAAATTCTTCATAACAAAAAGCTATAAAGGAAAAAAAATTAGGCTAAAACATTAATTAAAAGCACATATTCTTATTCTTGCTTCAGCAGCATATATTTAAAATTGGAATGGTAAGAATAGCATGGCATCTGCACGAGGATGACGAACTTGTGAAAAGAATATTCTTAAAAGCATCAAACACCTAACAAAAAACTGGAAGAATTACCAGAAAAAGAATTACTAAAAGAAAGAAAGAATAAGAATCCAGAAGGAAAACAGGAAGCAAATTATCAGTTAAAAGTGAGGATTGAGGAGGAGTTAAACTAAGATATTCCTTGTCTGGTATTAACAATTAACAAATTTCCTCTGAACAATCCCAGGTCTCATGCTATACCTAGAAATAACATAACAAATACAAACTCAGCATCCAAGTAACTTGTTACACAAGGAAATAATACATCGTGAGACAGAAATGACAAAATAGGTAACAGAAACAGATGCACAAAGACTTGAGATACTGCAATTATCAGAGAAGGACTATAAAACAACCCTACTTTCTGCATCTCCCCAGCTCCTTTTTTGACAAAAAGTAGGAAGTATAAGGAAAAACAGATTTGAAAAAAAAAAAAAAATAGAAAAAACAAATAGCATTTTAAAAACTGAAATAAATTTATAGAATAGCCAAACTTAAGAACTCAATAGATTGATATAATATAATAGCAGATACAGTTAGGGAGAGAATTAGTAAACTGGAAATTAGATTAAAAGAAATAATCCAGCATGAAACATGGGTGAACAAACATATGGAATATACAGAAGAGTAAAAGACATATACAGAAAGCAATAAAACAACTAGCATATGCTTAACTGGAATATAAAAATAGGAGAGACAGAATGGGGAAAAGGAAATATCAGGCAGACATGTCTGAGTATTTTACAAAACTGAAGAAAAATGTGAATCATAAATTTCAGAAGTCCAACAAATACTAAACAGAATAACTACAAAGAAATCCAAAACAAGACTAAGGAGAGTGAAACCACAGAAAACCAATCCTAAGAAGAATATCATAAAGAAGAAAGGGGGGGGGGAAGGACAGATTACCTTCAAAGAAGCAATAGATAGGTCACAGCTGACTTATAAAAAGCAACAATGGAAATGAGAAGACAGTGGGAATGATGTCCTCAATGTGCTGAAAGAAAGAAAAGTAAACCGAGAATTCTATTTCTTAAAAAAAAAAAAAAAAATCCTAAAGAATGAAAGTTAAATAAAGACATTTTTTCAAACACTGAGAGAGTTCACCAGCAGAAAACTCATACTAAAGACTGCAAAGGAAATATTTCACAAAGAAGAAATATAATATCAGATAGAATATAAGAAATTCTGGAAAAAATGAAGAACAAAGTAGTATAATATATAGGTAAACCTAAATGATAATTGATTCTATTTAACCATAATAATGATAATGCCTTATGGGGTTAATGATACCTAGAATTAAAAATACTTGAAAATACCATTTGAGTTAGAAGAGATGTGAGTAAAGTTAACCTGTTCTAAGAAACTTGTATTATCCAGTATGAAAATAAAGTTACTGATTAACATTAGAGTAGACAATTTAGGAAAGCATACTGTGATTTCTAATGTAATCGTGAAAAAAGTGGAAACAACTATAATTTCTAAATAGTATAGAGAAGGAAAGGCTGAATGGAAAAAAACAGAATGAAGGGGGAAGAAAATCAAACTAAAAGAATAAAACAAATGAGACAAAAGTAAATATATAATAGGTGAGACAATAGAAAGTACAAAATAAAATAAGTACATTAAATTTAACTACACTAAATGTAAATGAATTAAAAATTCCACTGAAAAAACAAAGATTAACAGACTAGATTAAAAAATACAAAACAAAATTTAACTACATGTTGCTTATAAACAACACATCTAATACATAAGGAGGAGTATCTGGATGGCATAAATGGTTAAGCGCTCGACTACTAACAGAAAGGATACTGGTTCAAACCTACCCAGAGGAGCCTTGAAAGACAGGCCTAGTGATCTGCTTCCAAAAGGGTCATAGTCCTGAAAACCCTATAGAGTAGTCCTATGGAGCAGTTGTATTCTGCACATACGAGATCACCATGGGTCAGAATCGACTCAACAGCAACTAACAAGAACAAAAATATATAAGGATACAAAAACATTCAAAGTAGAAGGATGTAAAGAGGCATGCCATATGTATATCAATCAATGTGTCTGTGTGTATGTGTGTGTGTATATGTATATATATAAAGAAAGCTAACATAGCTATACTACTATCATATAAAACTGACTTAAATAAAAGTATTAGGGGACCTCATACCATAAAGCAAGCAGCGCCGGGAGCAGAGCGCGTCCTTTGGACTGGGGTCCCTGCGCAGAGAAGCTCCCAATCCAGGGGAACACTGAAGAGACGAAGGCCGACAGAGAGAAAAAGCCTCCCCCTGGAGCTGACGCCCTGAATTTGGACTTTCAGCCTACTTTGACTATGAGGAAATAAACTTCTCTTGGTTAAAACCATCCACTTGTGGTATTTCTGTTACAGCAGCACTAGATGACTAAGACAGAATTTGGTACTGAGAGAGTGGGGTGCTGCTCTAACAGATACCTAAAATGTGGAAGTGGTTTTAAAACTGTGAACGGATAGACGTGCGGCAGTGACAGAGGACCAGCAGCAGCAGAGAACCTACAACAGCTGAGAAGCGGCAGCAGCAGAGAACCAACAGCAGCAGAACCAGGAGACCAGTGCAAGACAGCACTAGAGCCGACCCACAGAGCGAGAGAACTGAGTGCCTGTTCGCGTGAGGCTTCCTGGCGGAGTGGGGCGCCTCCGGACACTTATACCGGTGGAGCTACAGAGCTTTGGAACACTTGCCCCAGCAGGGCAGATGTGGGCATGAGGCCTGAGGGCCGAGAGGCCACAGGAAGCAGAAGCTGAAGAGACAAGGGACACAAGAAGCTGAGCTGCTTCAGCCTCAAAAGCATGCGTGACTGGCGTGGTGCTCTGGTAGCTGGACTGGCTGTGCTGGAGTGCTCTCTACCTGTCTCCAGACATGAAGTATTTAAAGCCCATGGAGCCCTTGATATCTTCACAGTCAGGAAGAGCTGAATATCTATTGTCCCAGGAGGTGGTCCACTGGCTTGTATTGTGTTACATCAATGCTATATCAAGGTGTTAGGAAACACCTTGCTGCTTACCCTGCCTCAGGGTGAGAGGCCTCAGTGTGCTGATCCACACAGTGCAGCTTACTCCTCTATAGGGTCCCCATTCTGACAATGGACTTCCTGCACTTGACTTGCTTTTAAGAACTGGCCCTCCTTTGCTCTTGTCAATTCTGTTATCTGGTAACTGAAGCCTTGCCTGTATTCCAGTTCAGGGTAAGGTCCCAGCTACTCTTACACATGCCTTCTGGATGCAGGTTGCTGGTCTCTGTGAATATTTGCATCATGAACTGCTGTGGCAGACTACTTGCCAGAGGCTTCTGCAACTCTGAAATTCAGTGCTTTCTCCCAATCCAGAGGTATCCTTCCTGGCATCCTTGGAATTGGCACAGTTCTTCTTTGGCTGGGCTTACCTTTACTAAGGGGGTTAATGTTAGATTAAGTACTGCCCTCTGCTCTGACTTGCTAAGAAGAAAACTTTGTATGTCCCTAATAGATCCCAAACTATACCATTAATATCTAATGCACAAGAATGCTCCACTGTACATCAATGCTATACCATCAAGTGACTGTGAAGTGAACTTCCTTTGATATACTGAACATCCAAGGCACATCATCTGGTCTCTATTCACCTGGAACAACAGAGGAAGAAGGAGAATCAGGAACAGGAGGAGGAGATGGAATGTGTGGCTAATTGCCTCCGTGAACAACTGCCTCCTTTGCCATGAGACCAGAAGAACTGGATGGTGTCCAGCTACCATTACTGAACATTTTATCAAAGTTTTTAGAGAAGAATTCTAATCAAAAGAGGTGAAAATACAGAACAGCATTTCAAATTCTCATGGACTCTAGACTTTCTGTAGCCACGGAGGGTGGATGACACCCTGAAACTACTGCCTTGAGATAATCTTTAAAACCTGAAATGAAAAATATCCCCTGAAGTCTTCTTAAAACCAAACAATAGTTTAGCTTAACAAGTAAAGAATGTCTGCCTTGAGCACTGTGCTGTTTTAAGAACTATCTATATGGGATCAAATTGACAACAACAACTCGCAAGATTAGATAGGAAACTTAGGGGGCAGTGAGTTTATGTTAATGGGGGAAGAACAACTCAGAAGAGGAGGGTGAGAATGGGTGCATAACTTGAAGAATGTGATCAGTGTCACTGATATTGTACATGTAGAAACTGCTGAATTGGTCTATGTTTTGCTGTGTATATTCTCAACAACAACAATAAAATAAAAATTAAAAAAAAGAAAAGCATTAGTTTATGTTGACAGAACGTCCAATCCACTAAAAATGAATATAATAGTTTTAAATTTTTACATACTTCATAATATACCATCGAAAGAAAAAATACAAAACCCAACAGAATGAGGAGAAATTAATAAAACCGAAATCACAGTGAGAGATTAGAATAAGCAGACAAAAACTCAGAAAAGAAAAATAAGAGTTAAACAACATGATTAATAAATTTAACATAATGGACATATATAGAACACTGTAAGCAAAAATTAAAGAATACATATTCTTTGCAAGTACATAAGATATTTTCAAAAATCGACCATATGGTGGACAATAAAACAAGTCCCATAAATATAAAAAACTGAAATCATGCGATTAAGCTAAAATCAGAAGCTAAAGGATAAACAGAAATTTTCATGTGAGAGGAAATTTAAAAATGCCTTATTAGCCCAAGAGTCTAAAAAGAAATCATGCTGAACTTTAGAAATATTTTGAACTGAATAATGAAAATACTACAAATAAACTGTGGAATGTAACTGAAATAGCATTTAAAGGAAAATGTAAGGAGCCCTGGTGATGCAACAGTTAAGCGCCTGGCTGCTAACTGAAAGGTGAGTGACCCTGCAGGACAGAGTAGAACTGCCCTATAGGCTGGGAATCTTTACAGAAGTAGATTGCCACATCTTTCTCAGCTGGAGTGGCTGGTGGGTTTCAACTGCTGGACTTTTGGTTAGCAGCCGAGCACTTAACCACTGCACCACCAGGGCTCGTTTTCCATAAAGATTACAACCTGGAAAACCCTATGGGACAGTTCTACCCTGTCATATCGGGTTGGTATGAGTCAGAATCGACTTGATGGCACACAACAAAGGAAGATGTATAGCTTAAAGTATGTATCAAGGAAGAAAGAAAGACAATTAGTGAGGGAAGCATCCATCTCAAGAAGTTAGAAAACGAGTTATCAATATAAACCCAAAGACAGGAAGTAATAAAAATAAACATTCAAAAGTGAGGATTAACAGTACCTCGAAATTAGTTCTTTATAAAAACTAATGATACTTATCAAATTTCTGATGAAACTGATTAAGATGAGAAAAGGTATAAAATGTCAGCCGCAGAAATAAAAGTTTATATCTACTACAGATGTTAGAGATATTAAATATATCATAGAAGGTATCAGGAATGACTTTATATGCCAAGAAAGTTGAAAAAATAAAAACTACTAGAATACCTAGTAAAAAAAAGGTCTGCCTTGAGCATTATGCTCTCTTAAGAACTATCTATATGGGATCAAATTGACAACAGTAACTTAAAAGATTAGATAGGAACCTTAGGGGCAGTGAGTTTATGTTAATGAGAAGAAACAACTCAGAAACAGAGGGTGAGAATGGCTGCACAACTCAAAGAATGTAATCAATGTCACTAAATTTTACATGTAGAAACAGATAAAAAAAAAGATAATATTCACAGATGGTGATAAATGTAAGTAACGTCACTGAACCATTTGTGTGGGAATTGTCAAATGGGAATCTAATTTGCTATGTAAACTTTCACCAAAATCTCAATAAAAAATTATTAAAAAAAAAAAACTACTAGAATAAAATTTACTAAAACCAAGAATAAAAAAATGGGAGAAATAAGAAAACTTAAACAATCTTATAGCAATTAAAGAAACTGAATCAATAATTTAAGAACTTTCAAAAGAGAAGTCTGCAGGCCCAGAAAGCTTTACCAAGAAATTCTCCAAATAGTCCAATAAGAAATAATTCTAATCTTAAACAAGCAGTTGCATAGAATAGAAGGGAAAACTCCCTAGATCATTTTAATTGGCCAGCTTAACCTTGATTCCAAAACCTAAAAGAACATTATGAGAATGGAAAATTATAAGCAATCTTCCTTATGAACATAGATGCACAAATCCTAAACTAAGTATTAGCAAATCAAATTCATCAACATAAAAACATGAAAAAGTTGGGTTTAATTCAGGAATTCAATGTTAGTTTAACACCAGAAAATCAATTGAAACTGGCTACATTAAAAGAATATATGGCAAAATAATATGATCATCTCAATGGATGCAGAAAAAGCATTTGATAAAAATCAACAACCATTAATGATTAAAAATACATAAAATTTTTAGCAAACTAGGAACAGAAGTAAACTTCTATAATACAATAGTTTTTAGCTGTCATCAAGTCAGCCTGATTCATGGTCATCCCATGCACAATGGAACGAAATTCTGCCTGGTCCTGCGCCATCCCACATGATCGACTGCAGATAAGACCATTGTGATTTATAGGGTTTTCATTGGCTGATTTTCCGAAGTAGATCACTAGGCCTTTCTTCCTAGTCCATTTTAGCCTGGAAGCTCTGTTGAAATCTGTTTAGCGTCACAGCAATATACCAACCTCTGTGACAGAAGAGTGATGGCCACACGTGAAGTGTCTTGGCCGGGTCTCCCACATGGAAGGCGAGGATTCTACCCTGAACCACCATGCCTTATTAATACAATAGAAGATGTCCAAAAAACAGAAAAAAACTTACAACACATATATTTAAGAATAAAGTGTTGAAACACTGACTCAAAAATCCTCAACAAAATTCTAGCCAATAGAATTCAGCAACATATCAAAAAAATAATTCACGATGAGCAAGTGGGATTCATACCAGGTATGCAGGATAATTCAACATTAGAAAAACAATTGATGTAATCCATCACATTAATAAAACTAAAGACAGGAACCACATGATCTTATCAATTGATGCAGAAAAGGCATTTGACAAAGTCCAATACCCATTCATGATAAAACTCTCAACAAAACAGGAAAAGAAGGGAAACTCCTTAACATAATTAAGGGCATTTATACAAAGCCAACAGCCAACATCATCCTAAATGGAGAGAATATGAAAGCATTCCCCTTCAGAACTGGAACCAGACAAGGACGCCCTTTATCACCACTCTTATTCAACATTGTGCTGGAGGTCCTAGCCAGAGCAGTTAGGCTAGAAAAGGAAATAAAGAGCATCCAAATTGCTAGGGAAGAAGTCAAAGTATCTCTATTTGCAGATGACATGATCTTATACACAGAAAACCCCAAAGAATCCACAAGAAAACTACCAGAACTAATAGAAGATTTCAGCAAAGTACCAGGATACAAGATAAATGTACAAAAATCAGTGGGATTGCTCTACACCAACAAAGAGAACTCTGAAGAGGAAATCACCAAATCAATAGCATTTACAACAGCCCCTAAGAAGATAAAATACTTAGGAATAAATCTAACCAGAGATGTTAAAGGCCTATACAATGAAAACTACAAGGCGCTACTGCAAGAAACCAAAAGAGACCTGCATAAGTGTAAAAACATACCTTACTCATGGACACAAAGACTTAACATTGTGAAAATGTCAATTCCACACAAAGCGATCTGTAAATACAATGCAATCCCAATCCAAATTCCAACAGCATTTTTTAATGAGATGGAGAAGCAAATCATCAACTTCATATGGAAAGGGAACAGGCCCTGGATAAGTAAAGCATTACTGAAGAAGAAGAACAAAGTGGGAGGCCTAACACTACCTGATTTTAGAAACTATTATACTGCCACAGTAGTAAAAACAGCCTGGTACTGGTATAACAGATACATAGACCAATGGAAAAGAATTGAGAATCCAGACATAAATTCATCTACCTATGAGCAGCTGATATTTGACAAAGGCCCAAAGTCCATTAATTGGGGAAAAGACAGTCTCTTTAACAAATGGTGCTGCCAAAAAACTGAAACAAGACCCATACTTAACACCATGCACAAAAACTAACTCAAAATGGATCAAAGACGTAAATATAAATTTGAAAACAATAAAGATCATGGAAGAAAAAATAGGGACAACGCTAGGAGCCCTAATACATGGCATGAACACAACACAAACCATAAGTAACAATGCACAAACACCAGAAGAGAAACTAGATAACTGGGAGCTCCTAAAACTCGAACACTTATGCTCATCAAAAGACTTCACCAAAAGAGTCAAAAGACAATCTACAGACTGGGAAAAAAATTTTGGCTATAACAAATCCGATCAGCATCTAATCTCTAAAATCTACAAGATACTGCAAAACCTCAACAACAAAAAGACAAATAACCCCATTAAAAAATCGGCAAAGGATATGAACAGGCACTTTACCAAAGAAGACATTCAGGTGGCTAACAGACACATGAAGAAATGCTCACAATCATTAGCCATTAGAGAAATGCAAATCAAAACTACAATGAGATACCATCTCACCCAAACAAGGCTAGCATTAATCCAAAAAACACCAAATAAGAAATGTTGGAGAAGTTGTGGAGAGACTGGAACACTTATACCCTGCTGGTGGGAATGTAAAATGGTACAACTATTCTGGAAATCGATTTGGCACTTCCTTAAAAAGCTAGAAATAGAAGTACCATGCAATCCTGTTCCTTGGAATATATCCTAGAGAAATAAGAGCCGTCACACGAATAGATACATGCACACCCATGTTCATTGCAGTACTGTTCACAATAGCAAAAAAATGGAAACAACCTAGCTGCCCATCAACAGAAGAATGGATAAACAAAGTAGGGTATATCCACACAATGGAATACTACACAATGATAAAGAACAATGATGAAGCTATGAAACACCTTATAACATGGAGAAATCTGGAAGGCATTATGCTCAGTGAATTTAGTCAGTCACAGAAGGACTAATATTGTATAAGACCACTACTATAAGAACTCAAGAAAAGGTTTAAACATAAAACATTCTTTGATAGTTTTGGGGACAGAGGGAGAGGTTATTCACTAACTAGACAGTAGACAAGAACTATCTCAGGTGAAGGGAAAGACAACACACACTACAGGGGAAGTCAGCACAACTGGACTAAACCAAAGCTAAGAAGGCTCCTGAATACAACCAAACACTTCTAGGGACAAAGTAGCAGGGGTGCTGGTCTGGGGACCATGCTTTCAGGGGACATCTAGGTCAACTGGCATAACAAAGTTTATTAAGAAAATGTTCCGCATCCTACTTTGGTGAGTGGCGTCTGGGGTCTTAAAAGCTAATGAGCAGCCATCTAAGATGCATCAATTGGTCTCAGCCCACCTGGAGTAAAGGAGAACGAAGAACACCAAAGTCATAAGCACAGGATTAGCCCAAGACACAGAAAGAGCCACATAAACTGGAGACTGCAATAGCCTGATACCAGAAGAATTAGATGGTGCCCTGCTACCACCAATGCCCGCCCTGATGGGGAACACAACAGAGAGTCTCTGTTGGAGTAGGAGAAAAGTGGGGTATGGAACTCAAATTCTAGTGAAAAGACCAGACTTAATGGTCTGACTGAGACTGGAAGAACCCCAGAGAGCACGGCCCCCAGACTCTCTGTAAACCCAGCACTAAAACGATTCCCAAGGCCAACTCTTCAGACAAAGATTAAACTGGACTATGGGACATAAAATGATACTCCTAAAGAGTATGCTTCTTAGCTCAAGTAGATACATGAGACTAAATGGGCAGCTCCTGTCCTGAGGTGAGATGAGAAGGCAGAGAGGGTCAGAAAGCTGGTTGAATGGACACGGGAAATAAGGGGTGGAAGGCAGGAATGTACTGTCACAGTAGAGGGAGAGCAATTAGGGTCACATAACAATGTATGTACAAATTTTTGTATGAGAGACTAACTTGAACTGTAAACTTTCACTTATAAGTACAACAATAAAAAAATTTAAAAATAAAGAGAAAAAAAAAAAGAATAAAGTGCTGAAAATTTTCCCTTTAAGGATGCCCACAATCGCCACTTCTATGCAACAGGGTTGCTATGAGTCAGAATTGACTTGGTGACACACAACAACAACAACAACACGCAATAATGTACTGGAGGTCTTACCGAATGCAGTAAATACATGAAAGAAAAAAATTGAAATGAAAAAACGAAACCTGCAGATGATATGACTGTGTGGGGAAAAAAAAATATATCTATACACACACACACACATATTATTAGTAGAATAATGCTGTTGGAAACAAAATCACTGCACAAAAATTAATTTTATTTCTATATAACAGCAATTAACTATGAAAAAATTAGAATTTTTGAAAAAGATATCATCTACAAATGCACCAAGAAAACATCAAGGACCAAAAATAAACCTAGCAAAAGATGTGCTAGGGCTCTTTGATGGACACTATGAAAGTTTATGTATTCACAGACTCAACATTCTCACAGATTCAACAGTGTGAGAATGTCAACTTTCTCCCAAACTGATGCATACATTTAATACAATCTCAATCAAAATTCTAACAGGTTTGTTGGTTTATTTTGTTTGTTGCTGTGTTTTATTTATTTTGGTAGAATTCTACAAGTTGATTCTAAAATTTATGTACAAATATAAAGGGCCCAATTACAAAAAAAAAAAAAGTTTTTAACGTATGAAAACTTTCTCTACATGTATTCAATTTTATTCTATAACTACAGTAATTAAAATATTGGTTAGACAATAGACCTATGGAAGAGAGTAACCAGAAACAAACATACTCATACATATGCACATGATTTATAACAAAGGTAGTATTCCAGAGCAGTTAAAAAAAAAAAAAAAATCTTTTAATAAATGGTGTTGAGATAATTTGGAATAATATGCCAAAACAATTTAACCTGGGACCCCAAATTACACTATACACTAAAAAAAAAAAAATCAATTATAGGTAGATTTTAGGATAGATTTTAAAATGTTAGAATAGGAAAAAATTTTCTTAAATAAGATACAGAAACCACTAACTATAAAGGAAAAGATTATGAAATTCAACTATTTTAAAATAAGATATTCTAATCACCAAATTTACCATGGAAAAACCCAAACCAAACTCGTTGCCAGCGAGTTGATTTCGACTCATACCGACCCTAGAGGACAGTGTAGAACTGCCCCATAGGGTTTCCAAAGAGCGCCTGGTGGATTCCAACTACAGACCTTTGGGTTAGCAGCCGAACTCTTAACCACAAAGCCAGAAGGGTTTCCAAATTTACCATTAGGTGTGTTAAAAAGCAAGCCAGAGAAGGAGGAGATATTTGAACCACCTGTAACTGACAATGGACTTGATCCAGAATATATAAGGAAAGCCTACAAATTATTAAAAAAAGAAAAAATAAAGTAACTCTGTGGAAAATAGGCAAAAAAAACTCAAGACATTTCAAAACAGACAGTCTTAATGACCAACACACATTTATAAAAAGTGCTCACCATCATAAGCCATCAGGAAAATGAAAGCTAAAAGGAGAAACAACTATAAATTACCAGATTGGTTGACCTTGCTTTTTATTTTTTTTAAAACTCTTCTTACGTGAAATATACTGTACTTGAAAAAGTACGTGGAACATCAATGCACAAGTTTACAAAATATTATAAAGTGAATACCTTGGAAACCACTATTCAGGACAAAAAATAGAACATTGGCTTTACTCCAGAAATCCTTAGCGTGCTCTTACCCAACCACAACTACCTACCCGCTCCTGCCCCTGCTACCCACTATCATGACTAATGAGGTAATCACTTTCTTTTTTTTATAGTTATACCATCTAAGTATAGATAGGGTTGCTATGAGTTGGAATTGACTTGATGGCAACAGGTAATAGTAGGGCAGTAAACCGGTTGCCGTTGAGTTGATTCTGACTCATAGTGACCCTAAAGGACAGAGTAGAACTGCTCCATAGGATTTCCAAGGAGTGCCTGGTGGATTTCTATTTCTATACTAGAGAAGTTTTAGTTGAGGGTACTTAGCATAAGGATAGCCATCTAGACCAATGGAATAGAATTGAGAGTCCAGAAATAAATCCTTAAGTTTGTGGTTAACTGATTTTTGACAAGGTTTTCAAGGCAATTCTTTGGGGAAAGAATAGCTGTCTTATGAAATGGTGCTGGGACAACTAGGTATACACATGCAGAAGAATTAAGCTGGACTCCTACCTCACATCATATACAAAAATTAACTCAAAACGAATCATGGGCCCAAATGTAGCAGTTGAAACTATAAAGCTTTAAAAAAAAAAGACTGTATCTTCATGACCTTGGATTTAGCAATGGATTCTTAGGTATGACAACAAAGCACAGAACAGAAGAAAAATTAGATAAATTGGGCTTCATCAAAATTAAAAACGTTTGCACTTCAAACAACACCACCAAGAAAGTGAACTCAAAAGATTTAAAAGCAGGGATGCAAACAGAAACTTGTACACTAATGTTCACTGCAGCACTATTCACAATAGACAAAAGGTGGAAACAACCCCAGTGTCCATTGACAGATGAAAGAAGAAACAATTTGTGGTATATCCATACAATGGAATATTATCCAACCATAAAGAGAAATGAAGTTCTGATATATGCTATAACATGTTGTCAAGGTTCATTATGCTGGGGGAAATAAGTTAAACACAAACAGACAAATATTTTATGATCCCATTTATATGAAATATCTAGAGTAAGCATAGAGACCAAAGTTTATCAATGGTTAGCAGAAGTGAATGGGAGTAGGAGTGAGGAAGGGTCAATTATTGCTTAAGGGGCACTGAGTCTCTGTTAAGAGTAATAAAGAATTTGGAAATGGATAGTGGTGATGGTTGCACAACATGATAAACACTAACTAAAATCACTGAATTGTACATGCAAAAAAGGCTGAAATTTTAGCAAATGTTTTATTATATACGTTATTATCACAATAAAAAAAAAAGTGAAAAGATAACCCATAGAATTGGAGAAAATGTTTGCAAATCACATCATCTCATAAGGAATTTATATCCAGAATATATAAAGAACTCTTTCAACTTCATAAACAAGACAAATAGGCCAATTTAAAAATGCAAAAGATTTGAATAGGGCAAAGAGGACATGAAAATATGCTCAACATCATCAGTAATAAAGAAAATGCAAATCAAAATCACAATCACAATGACTTAGCATTTTACACCATTACTGTTACTGTTATATTTGCCATCAAGTCAATTCTGACTCATGGTGATCCCATGTGTGCAAAATAGAACTGCTCTGTAGGGTTTTCAAGGCTGTGACCTTTCAGAAACATAATGCTAGGCCTATCTTCTGAAGTGCCTCTGGGTAGGTTCAAACCACCAATGTTTTGCCTAGTAGTCAAGCCCTTAACTGTCTGCACCACCCAGTGATTCCTTCGCATCCACTAAGATGGCTATAATCAAAAAGACAGATAATAACAAGTTGGTGAGACTGTGGAGAAACAGAAACACTTACTCACTGCTAGTGGGAATGTAAAATGGTGCAGCCACTTTGGAAAACAGTATATTTAGCAGTTTCTCAAAATGTTTAAACATAGAGCTACCATATAACCTAGCAGATCCATATATACCCAGGAGAAAAAAAACATATGCCACACAAAGATCTGTACACAACTGCTCACAGCAGCATTATTTCATAACAGACAAAAAGTGGAAGTGACCCAAATGTCTATCAACTGAAGAATCGATAAAATGTGGCATATCCTTACAATGGAATATTATTCAGTAATAAAAAGAAACAAGGAATAAAGCTCTGATACATGTTACAACATGGGTAAACCTCAAAAACATTATGCTAAGTGAAAGAAACCAGGCAAAAAAGATCACATATTGTATAATTCCATTAATATATAATGTCTAGAATAGGCAAATCTATAGATAGGTAATAGGTGAGTTGTTGCCGAGGTCTAAGGGTAGAGGAAAATGAAGAGTGACTACAAATGAGCGTAAGAGTTCTTTTTGGGGTGATGAAAATATTTTACAATTAGACTGTGGTGATGGCTGTAAAACTGTAAATATGTTAAAAACCACTAAATTGTATACTTAAAATGGGTTGGTTTTATGGTATGTAAATTATATCTTAAAGCTTTTTGTTAAGCTGTCAAGTGGAGAGCTTCTATGAATATTGCAGTTTTCTGAAAGAAAATAATTTAAACTTTAGAACTTCATCTTGCTTTAGGCAGTTTGCTTCCTCCCTGCCTGCACACCATTCCCTCTTTAAAGGAGGAGAAGTACAGGAGCAGAGTAAAATTGATATTTTTTTAAAACATGAAAAAGTATAAATCTTCACAGATTGAAAAAAAAATTGTCAATTGCTAAACAATTGACAATATTCTTCTGACTGATAAAGAACAACATGGATTTAAAAAATAAAGAATGGGCTAGATATAATTCCATTTTTAAAGTTTTGAATGACAGAATACAGGGCTTCATACCATAAACCTTGAGGTAGTAGTTTTTAAAACAACTTTGTACAAGATACGTACTACAGTGCAATGAGTTTCTTTATATGGCCATTTGCCTTGGTTCTTTGGAAAGGCAGCTTGTGAGATTTAACCCTGAAGCCCTGTGGAGTTATTATCTTTGCCCTAGTTCTTTGGAGAACCAACTTTGGAAGGGAGGGAGGAGTTGAAGCTTCCATGTTTGTTACTTTTGCCCAGGGGATTCCTCAGGTTGACTGACATTTCTTGAGTAAGCTGTATACAACTTGATGGTTTGATACTTTTGCCTGGTAATTAACAAGACCTCAGTTGATGGATATCTCATGATAATTGAAGATTCTTTAAACTCTGGTCTGGTGAGGGAGGCCCCACCTTGTAAATGATGAGGATCAGGATACATGAACCACTCAAACACAGAGGTTTCAGAGAGGCCTCCTGGTTGTGACAGAGCTGCTGGCTAAGAGCTGGGTGGGCCGAAAAGCACAGCCACATGGGAGCCGAGCGGTCCTGAAGTTGCTATACTGGCTACGAACTGGGCCAGTCAGCAGTGGACAGGCCGATGACAGGCCTGACAGCAGAATGGCCTGATGGCAGAGAGCAGCTAAGAGAGCTGAGCAACCTGCTACACCCGCTGTGAGCTGGGCCAGTTAGTGGTGGAGAGGCCAACGATGGAGAGCCAGCATCAGAGAGGCCTGACGGCAGAGAAAAGCTAACAGAGCTGAGAAAGCTGCTATAATGGCTGTGAGCTGCATCAGTTAGCTATGGAGAGGTCAACAGCAGACAGCTGACAGCAGTGAGCCAGTGGCTGAGCAGCGTGACAGCAGAGAGGCGTGATGATAGAGCGCAGCTAAGAGAGCTGAGCAAGCTGCTACAGTAGCTATTGGCTGGGCCAGTTGGCAGTGGAGAGGCCAAAGGCAGAGAGGCCGATAGTGGATAGTCTGACAGCAGAGCAGAGCGGAGATCTGTTGCTAGGAGAGCAGCAGCTGAAGGACCTCAGTGAGCTGCTACACTGGCTATGACGTAGGCCTGTCAGAGAGGCTGCCAGCAGGGAGGCTGATGGTAGAGAGCATCTGAGAGAGCTGTCCTAGTCAGAAGCTGTCCTGCACTGAAGAAGAGAGGGATGTGCTCTTCACGCTGGGGACCTTTCCAGACCTTGCCTGTGTGCTTCCTGATTCTAAGTTGTTTCTGTTATTTCCAAATAATCCTGATCCTGAGTTGTAACCTGTTACTTCTCTAATAAACAACATAAACATGAGCATGGTTTGTGAGTTCTGCATGGCTGCTGCAGTGAATTATCAAACCCTGCAGAGAAGTAGAGAGTGCCATGGGAGGAGGGGCTGGTTTCAGAAATAATGGAGAAGTGGGAAGGTGGAGACATACCTGACCTCCACCTAACAGGAACCAGCTTTGTGCTGATCCTGGTTTTTATACCTCATGAATTTAAACAATTGATTACACTGTATTACAGGTACCATTCTCAGAACCTTAATGTTTCAGTAAAATAAATAAAACTCAGAGTATTTTTGCATCAGCTAACACAGTAACCTTTGTTATTTAAGGGCACATCCTTGTAAATATTTGTCTTTCCATAAAAAATTCCTGTAAGAGGATTGTTTTACCGTTGATGCGAGGAGGAAACTGCCAGGCCTTGTAAGTTGAGGGACTGATGTTCCTGCAATTGCCATGGCAACTGTCTGGCTTATCATGCTTCCGCTCTCACTTTCATAATCATCAGTGGCTACACATATTGGTCTTCCTCGTTGATTGTGAGTCTCTGGAGAAAAATAATTCAAAAAAAGTAAGTACAAAACTTCAGGTTAGCTCAACTATTACTGAGCATGCAATTCCCTTTCCTATTCTTCATTATTCTTTAAAAGAAAAAAATAGTTAATTTGTAACATTAATCATTAGGTTGACTTCTTTTAAAGAATATTTTTAGTATTTTAAATATTAACTCATTCCTATAATGGTAATTTATAGTTTTGTAGAGAACTCTGGCTAGTAAAAAATGATGTAATAATATAAACATTTCTGTCCTCAGATAAGGAAACTCATTTTAATGATCAAAATACTGGAAAAGCTACTCAACTAGCAATCCCTCGAAGGCAAAGAGTTGGTTATCTTTGTATCACCAGCACATGTCAAGAGTTCTTAGCACATATTAGGTACTTAGAAAATGTTTACTTTTGTTTTTATTAAACTTGAAGTAATTTATCAGGTTAAATACTAGTTTAAATGCAACCTACAGTGTTTTACTTTAATGTAAGAATTTAAATAAATTTAAATATGCAAAGCAAAAGACATAAAACCTCGTGGATACTAGTTTTCAAAAACGAACATAACCTCAAGTTATTAATCCAGTGTTAGCAAAAAACACAATTCCTGGTATTCAGGTAGACATTTATTTACATATATAATAAAACTGAAACTGAGGTTGGTAGACATCTCTCAAGTTTTTTTTAAAATTTTTCAGATGTACAATACACACAGAATCAAACTTATTTCCTAAAAGGTAAGTATATATATATATGTATACATATATACATGAAAACAAAACCACACACATTGCTATAAAATGATTATTTTTAAATTCATCAAAAGAATTACTTACAGGAAACTTATAGTGAATTCTCTCATATAGCCTAAGTTTTTCAGTAATGTGATTACGTATTTCCAGTTTGCTTTTGTCAGTATACATATTTTACTTGCTTTTCCTAAAATAAGATCTTTTCCTTGAGATATTTCCTAACTCCTTTAAATAAACATTGGGCTTTGTTTTGAAAATTTGTCTTGAATGTAGTAAATACCTGTAAAATCATACAGCTGAGGTACAGTTTCCATGATAATGCCAATCAGAGGTAGATACAACATGGCCACTCGGGCCTTTATCTGGGGGTCAGAATACCGTGGGTCTGAGTCATGACTGGATAGTAAATTGTGTACCATATTGATGACTTTTTTATGCAATCCAAATAAACTATTTTAAAAGAAGAAGAAGCAGTGAGGTCAGAAAGATTAGTTAGTATCTTAAAAGCAAATAATAAGTCATGATACTGAATCAATTTTGTTCAACTTCTTAACTTTGCCACATATTTGCATATATTCATATAAAACATTTCTCATTTTAAAATTAATGAACATCTCTCTGTATAAAAATAAGAATTGAGAAAAAAGGAAATGCTATACAAATTCACTTAAATCTGCATATTTTTACATTAACTCCTTACTAGTACATTTGAATACTCAAGAATTTATGACCACTTACAGTTATAAATTAAGGCAAAAAAGTAAAATTTAAGTAGTTGTAAATTTTATTTCATTAAATCAAATCTTTTCATATATACCAAAAATAATTTTTATTACCTTTTTCTCAAAGAACATTCCTCTACCTGGTGGATTATGTAGTCCACAGGCTAAGGGTGCCTTTGAATCTCTGAACTTCTCTGTTCATATACCTCATTAGAAGAGTCCTACAACCTTTCTAAACTCCCAAGTGCCCTCAGTTTCAACTAGGCTAATACACTAGCAAGGGTCACTCTTTCCATCACACTTTTTTTTTTCTTTTGCCTCTCTTCTTAGACTGAAGGTACTTGGATTATGCAAAGCATTCTAATTCAGTATGACAAATTATAAAAATGGTGAGAAGCAGTGGTGGGAGGTCCAGAGTTTACCCACTTAGTTTGCCCTCCTCATGCCCCAACCTCTACACCCTTCTACCCTATCTGGAAACCCATTAAGCACCTATTCAGAACTCTATAGATCTGCAGTATGAAAACTACTTCTTTAAAATATATTCCTAATTTGGTAACATGTCATTATGAAAAAACATGTCTTTTATTTGCAGAAGATTTGGCCCTTCACAATTTATTGAGCATTGACTATGTCCCAGACATCTTCTTAAGAACTTAACAAATCTCCTCTTTCGTGCATACAATGAATACATCAGAACACTCTTGCAAAACCTGCACTGTGATATCTCCTTTTTTGTTTGAATGGAGAACTTACAAGAAGTTAAACTATACTATAAACTAATAATGGTCCTATAATGAGAAAAACTGAAAAAAAGCAATTATTACTCAAGTGAGTTATACAGATTAGTGAAAACAAATATTAAGACAGACATACCCCTGTACACCAATATTCACTGCAGCACTATTCACAATAGCCAAAAGGTGAAAACAACCTAACTGTCCATCAACAGATGAACAGATAAACAAAATGTGGTATATACATGCGATGAAATATTACTCAGCCATAAAGAGAAACGAAGTCCTGATACATGCCACAATATGGATGAACCTTGAAAATATTATGATGAGTGAATAAGTCAGACATAAAATGACAAATACAATATGATCACACTTATATAAAAAAAAGTCAAATATATAGAAATCAAAACTCATTAGTGGTTACCAGGGGTGGAAGGAAGGGGAAAAGGACAGTTATTGCTTAGGGAGCACTGAGTTTCTGTTAATGGTGGTGGAATAATTCAGAGAAGGATAGTGATAACAGCTGCACAACACAAAGAATGTAATCAACGTCACTGAATTATACATGTGAAATAATTGAATTGGCAAGTGTTTTATTATGTACAATTTTACCACAATTAAAATTAAAAAAACAATAGCATAACCCATAGGAATGCTAAACCCCAACATATCAAGCTATTTCTATGAATTCCAGTCTTCCAACAATATACCCTTTCCTTACTGTTATCAATTTCCAAAAATTCTCCAGAAGTATACACACCTGTGGAAGTTCTTAAAACCTAAGGATATTTGTTAATAGGACAAATTTTGAAATGAAATACAACATATTCTAATGGTGAGTGATAAATTTTCCTCATAAGAAATCAAACACACTAGTCTGTTTCCTCAAATGAAAACACCTACTGCATATAAACAAATTTAAGAGTCTTAGCTACTAACATGCACCATTATTTTACGTACTATTAAGAAGGAAAGAAAATGCTGCCAAATAAACCATGATATGCCACTGATTTAAAGACACACCTCTAAGGTACAGATGATAAAATTAAAAAAAAAAAAAAGTCTTTCCTAAAATCAATGAATAGAGAAATAACATGGGTACAGAATTCAATGAATTTGGAAGTAGGAAAAAAGTGGGAGAGTATTCTTTTGATTCTCAGGAGGTATAAATGGAATACTTTTGTCTCATTGTTTAAAATTAAATTGATGGTCTCCAAGGCAAAAACTGGTCTACTCACCCTTCGTTATCAGGGTCTAAAATGACAGCAAGCTCAGTTAAAACAAGCCCTGCCAAATAATGCTGTTGGCGGAAAGGTACGGATAATTCAAACATATTTGCAATCTTCTGGTCTTGGACATTTGTGGAAAATCCAGAACTCTGTTGTGGAATGGGATGGAAAAAAATTATAACAGCTGTGCAATAAAACATCCTACAAAGAGCATTCCAATAGATGAAGTGTTAAGCATTATCTAAAAGTGAGATAAACTTTACCTAGGGGTAGTTTCTTTAGTATTACTATTATAAACACTGGAGAAAGTAACTGCTCTTACTCTTGGCATAGGAAACTATGATGAAATAACACTTCTAATTATTTTCAATTTCCTTTTTCTCATAATGAACCATTCTGATCTATTTTCTCCTTTATTTAGTCACTTAATATTTTAATATCATACTCTGAAGAGAAAAACAAAGGTAATTAAGTCCAAATGATAAACTTCTGTGCTCAATGCAGAGTACAAGAGAAATATTTATAGTCAAGTCTACTGGTTTCCAGAGAAATTCTAAATACCAATAAAACTGCTTTTAAAGAACATATTATCTCTGGAAAATTATGATCATCTTGAAGTCTATTCACTAATAACAGTTTTTAGAAGTTGTTTAATATTGGAAAACACCCTCCCCAAGACATACTTCAAGGTAAGAATGCCCTCTACCTCATCCTCTTTTATCCATATTCAAGACCAACTAACTATATGGGATTACTTAGAAAAACAGCAACAGGTGTCAAATTTTCTATGCAGAAATCCTCCTCCTAACAAGTATACAGAATTTCTCCACCACCCTTCGCCCCCCAAAAAGAATGTCTGTCATCTATTAGAATCTAAAATTACATAGGTAGATAATAGTGAACAACAAGATAATGGAAGCTATTCTATGGGAATTTCCTGGATGAATGAGATTTTCAGTAGAGAGTTACATCTAAACAAATGTGTTTCATTAAAGATTTTACAAACTATACCTGTGATTAATTTGTCCTAGATGAGTAGCTCAATCTTTGATAGAGGATAGGGGAAGAAAGTAAAGACGAATCTCGTGTGTGCGTGTGTGCGTGTGTGCGTGCGTGCGTGCACGCGCGTGTGTGTGTAAAGACGAATCTCGTGTGTGTGTGTGTAAAGACGAATCTCGTGTGTGTGTCAAGACGAATCTCGTGTGTGTGTGTCAAGACGAATATCGCGTGTGTGTGTGTAAAGACG